>NW_026020293.1:630323-883464 GCF_900185275.1 Solanum verrucosum | reverse complement strand
GAGATGCAATGCAATCAGACTTTTCTTGCAGATGCCACATTTGGGAAAGAGTTTAAAACTGAGCATGTTGCAATTGGTGTAAGTTTGGAAGAGGGACGTATTGGACCCCATTCAAATCACTTTTCAACATTATGTTTAGATGCTGATATATCATTCGAGTTATCTGAACTAATGGAGAAACTATATACATGAGGAACAAGGCCCCTACATCCTAAGGTTTTCTAGTCCATGTAGACAAATGAATATTCCTCACATAAGGGCCAAGAAGTGCAAGATGCGACATATATTACTTGGTTCTTTTATCCTTATACCACCACCCCTTGAGAGGAGTAGAAAAATAGATGTAAAGTTAGGGGTACAATTTATAAGTTCAAAGTGGAAAGAAAAGTAGTGAATTTACTTGTGTCGTGCCGTGACGTTAAATTAAACGCTTATTGGGAGGCAACCCAATTTATAGTGTAACTTCTTATTTTTTATTTTATTTTATTTTTAGTGTCATTTTTTGTGTGGTTTTAACAGGTTTTGGAGAAGTCTGAGTATCCAAAATTTGAAGCTAAGGAGAACATTTGAATTTAAGTGTGGGGTGACGACCCTTGATGAAAATTGAGAGAACATGCTACTAACTAGGCCTAAAGGCCTCAGAGAGTTTTCCTAACCATTGTTTTAAATATTATTTGATGCTTTGGGGACATACCATCTTTTTAAGTGTGAGGTGGAGGAATGAATTCCTAATTGTTACTGTTTTATTGAGTCTTTTATTTTTTTTTAAGATGGGTTCTCCGCATTTTGTTTTCGATTCTTTTTCTGAGGATAGTCCTTTTGAACTGAGTGTCTTTTATTTTTTTAGGAATAAGTTTTTTTTGTTTTTTTTAGAGAAAAGAAAATACCCTTTTGAGTAGTGTGATACTTGCTATTTAGGTCTAATTTTTGAGTAGTTCTTTCTTGTGAATGCTTGATAGAAAAAAATGCAGACACTTTGACATCTAAGCTTATGGTTGTGACTTTGTAAATAACTTATTTTATTTTGTAGTTTGTTATGATCATATCTCTCTTAGAAGTGGAATTGATCCATCTTGATTGATACTTGTGCCATGTGTGGTGAGAATTTATTTACTCCATGTTTTGCATCTTAGTCTAGAACTTGCCCTGAATGTTATTGAAGCGAAAAAAAAGTGTTGTTTTGTTTAGGAGATGATAATAGGTTTTCTTTGATTTGTCTGATAATTTTAGCTTTTACAGATATTATATCACTAGTTAGCTTTTTTGAGCATGTAGCCTTTTGTTGGTAGCCATATTTTGCCTTGACTATTTTGTTGAATCCCTAGTTTTTGGATCTTGCTTTCTTGAGTATTATAGCATAGACTTATTCTAATTATCAATGTTGAGAAAAATGGATGGTTGAGTGAAAAAGTAATCAACGATAGCTACAAAGTGCTTAAAATTCCTCTTTGAAAGAATGTGATGTGAAAAAAAAAGATGAACAACAAAAGTTACCTTGATGATGACACTGGTCCTTCCAAGGACATCGTGCACCTTAACGCATGTAAAATACGTAAGTTGAGGGTGGCTATTTTGAAGGAAATTTTTTTAAAAAAAAAGAGAAAAAAGAATGATTGAAACATTCTTGAGATGATGAGAATTACTTGTAAAATAATTGTTGAATAGAAGGCTGAAAATAAAGAGAAGAAAATAATGAGTGATGAAGTCTTAAAGTGTAGAGTGCTTAAGGAAGTGTAAGTCACTATTATATAGTTTTCCTACCCGTCCTCTAGCCTACATTACAACCCGTTAAAGTCCTATTTGATTCTATTCAAGCATGCTTAATTAGTGCAGATGTACATAATGGGCAAGCCTATGGTTCTTCGTTCATACATGTGAATTTTATTTCTGAGTGTGAGAGTTGTTTTGTGATGCTAAGTCATTAATTTATATTCAATCTTGTGAATTGAGTGTGTGGACTATTTCTTTTTGTGAGAGCACTTGTTTCATGATAGATAAGTGATTTTATTAGCTATCTTTGATGAGAGTAGGTGAGCAAGCTTAAATTTGATGAGTTCAAAGTCTTTCTTTGATGTTAGGAGGTTAGAGATTTGTTGTTTATTTGGATGTCTTGCATACTGATTGAGAATTGTACCTGATGTTTTGAAATTGGTATATGGCCTAATTGTTTGTATTAACAAAGTGATGACAAACCTATTTTGATTTATTTGAGATGAGCTTTAATGTGTGCTCGAGGACGAGCAAAAGTTTAAGTGTGGGGTGTTGATGTGAGGCCAAAAAATTATATTTTAATCATTATTTACCTCACATTTATTATTTATATTTACCCTTTTTGAGCATGAATTTTTGGATTGTGCTAAATAGTGTATTTTATTTACAGGATTAAATTGATGAAAGAATGAAAATATTTGAAGCTAATACAAATTAAAGATGAAAGATTGAAGAAGGAAATTAAGCAAACAACTTAATGGATTAAATGAAATATAATAATACATAAACATATGAAACACAATTGAAAGAAGAATTAGAATTGAGCGCATCAACTGACACGTGGCTTCACGTGAAGCATTCCCAAACAATTGAGGCGGCGCAGCGCACCGTTTCACGCAGAAAAGAAAAGGAATTCTTATTCCGCTTGGTTTTGATTTCCCAATTTGTTTTGGATTCAATTATTTTATTTATGATTTTCTACATCTATAAATAGTCCATAAAAATAATTATTAGGGGCATCAATCTAGAGGAGGAATCAGAGGGCATCAAGTAGAAAGTCGTCAATACTTTTTAGGGTTCTTTTCTTTTCTTAGAGATTAGAGGCTAAGCGCCCTTGTTCTGGGGCTGTAGCTATAAATCGAATGTTGAATATTTAAGGTTTATGAATTAATTATTGGTTGTCAGTCTAAGTTGCTTCTATATTATTATTTTAGTATTTTATGTTTGCGCACCATAAGATAAATTTATTGTCTAATCTTAAAATCGGGAGATGAGAGGTTAGATAGACAAGAGAATATAGAGAACTCGGTTGACCCATTTGATTGAGGTGATTAGTGTTCAGGAGTGATGCCCGGACGAACAACTTGCTTGGTTATGAAATATGATGAAATATAAATGCTCGCCAGTTAGTCTATTTATCCACGCTCAACGATGTAGTTAGATAACTAACTGGAGTTGGCGACGAGAGGTGTATAGCCCGACTCATATAATTAACCCTATAAATAAGTAACTTGACAACTAAAGTTAGTTCTAAGCCAAGAATATGATACATGAGATTCAATGCATGCTACAACCTTGGAATTTTCCAAATCATTGTAAGTAATTTTATTATTTTATTCCTGCATTCTTTTCTTTTGACACTCTTAAATAAATAATTAGACCAGTATAATTTAGTAAAAATAGTTAATTGACAAGTCCTTTGGGTTTGATAATCTGGTTATTTTAAGAGCCACTATATTACTTGCGGGACCACGTACACTTGTGTGTGCAATTGGAAGCAGCAACCACTTAAAATCGGAAAACCCCAAAGTGCCCTTAAATTTAATCCTTAAAAACGTCTCCAGGCCACCACCCACGACCACCCACCCACGGGGCATGGATTGACCCACCTACGGGGCGTGGGTCCAGCCGTAGGTCCACTATTTTGGGCAGTTTCTAGGGTCCTCTTCAAGGGCCCTTGGTTGGTCCTTGAGGGGTTGTACCTTGATGTTCTAACCCGAAACCCTTATTTTAAGTACGAGGAGTTATATTCATGACTGTAACCCTCACGTCAAGGTCTAGTGTAGCCTACTAGTTTCCAGGGTTTTACATTTTAGCTATATCTACTATTCATGGAAAAGTACTTCTTTACTAGTCCAATACAACACTAATCATGAATGGTTACGATTTACCAATTCAAGGCTATCAAGGAAAAGCACCTCATCATGTTAGACCAAGCTATCATGGAAAACACACTCTCATGCAAGTCCAAGCTACTCAAGGAAGGGTACTATTGCTCAATCCAAGCTACCAATGAAATGGTTTGGCCTTACCAAGTCATGCTATCATGCAAGCATTCTATTATGCTAGTTCAAGCTAACCTTTGGAAGGGTACAATTTCTCAATACAAGGCTATCCATGAGATCTACTACTCAAGCTAACATGCATGGTCTTGTCTTACCAAGTCAAACTATTCATGAAGGGATACCACATCACAACTTCAAGCTATCTTAATTAACATGCTTTAATTCATTTTATGTGAGAAAACCTTTCAACCTAGAATCATTCACTGTGAGAAAGTCTTTCACATTCATGCATTCATATACATTCATAAGGTAGATTGTGTGGGTAAAATCTTGCTATAACAATTATATCTAATAGTTTACCATTATCGTATAAGCTTCACTCTCAAAGCCTTAACATTCATAATTACAAGTCTTACTCTCAAAGCTTTACTTTCAACCATCACATATGCCTAGATCTCAAGACATTCTAATCACATGCTTCATTCTTAAGCAATTCTAATCATATATCATCATATAGGCTCAATATCAAGTATTAATAATCATGATTCAACATGTATACTCTAATCTAATTCAATTCATGTCTATATGATTTACTCTCAAGAAATCTACTATACATATCATCAATCTTAGAAGATTGTCTCTAAATCCTCAATTTCCCCTTTCAAGGCACAAAACCCACACACTTCAATTTCATCTTTCTAGACATAGATTAGGCATGGAAAACATGTAATTTAATCTTAAAAACATGATTTACTACTAATTCAATCATAAACAATCATTATCCACTCAATTGGATCAACATTCATCTAATCCCACAATATTGGAAGGAACCCTAATTTTAATTGGTGATTTCATCTTCACAATTTGGGAAACTAGGGAACTCCATCGATGAAAGAAGTCCATGGATGAATAGCTATCATACCTTAGTCACAATGCCCACAAAAGCTTGAAGATTGGAGGACTTGACCTAGCTTGATCCCTCTTTTTCTACGACACCACTTAAAACTAATTAAAATCGGAAAGACCCAAAGTTCCCGTAAACTAACCGCCTCAACTGCCCTTAGGTCACCACCCACGAGACCACATTGATGGATTGTGGATGGACCTATGGTCCTTCCTGGTCAAACGTGGTTAGGTGACTAAGATTTTTGTCCCAAACCACAGACCCCTATCCTGCTAGGTCCTTGAGGGGTGGTACCTTGACGTTCTAACATGCTAAATCCTCTATTTAAGTTCGGGGTGTTACACCCACACTCCTAGATCGTCTCTTAACTATATACCCTATTTTTGTTGGTTTTGTGGTAATTGTCAACTCATAACTATTTTAATTAAACTTAGTAGAGTTATTTTACCCAATATATAATAACTACAAGGAATAGGTCAATATTTCTTAATTAAATTATTTGCACTATATCAATCTCTAGATTCAATCTCTACTCTTGGTTGGATTTTTATTGCTAACAACCGCTTATTGTCTTACTTGTTTTGAGGATAAATTGACTATTATAACAAATGGTGCCACTGACGGGGAGTGATGGCTAAGAATTAAAATTGCAAATTTAAATTGTGAACATGTTTATTCGTAGAATGTTACTCGTTTGGTGTTTTTGTTGTGATTAGATATATGAGGAAACACGAGTCTTGATGGAAGTGATGCTGCTAGTCACTGTGGGCACAATGATGATTTTAGAAATATGGGTGATATGAATCTCAATGTGACTGGAAAAGGTGGAGAAATTCGGTTACCACCTACTCCAAAGAATGGTACATTTAATGTAATTGAACCAATGTTGCAGTTGATCAAAATGAACAGACTTTTTGAAGGTCTTGAGCACGAAGACCCCCATGACCACTTTAGAAAGTTTGTGCATGTGTGTGTCCCTTTTACTCCTTAAGGCATTTTACAAGAGTCAATGCATTAGAGGTTATTTTTTTTCCTTGATGAAAGACGCAAAAAAGAAGGTGATTGACCTGCCGCCAAATTTCATCACTTCATTTTGAGGAATTGATTGAGGCTTTTCTTGAAAGGTTCTTCCCCCCTTCAAAATTGGCGAAACTACAGAGTGACATTCAAAATTTAAACGAATGAGTGGGGAACCGATGCATGAAACCTAACTACATTTCAAAAGGTCACTTTTACAATGTCTAAATCATGACATTACGAACAGGTTACTGCTGCAATATTTCTATAGAAGCCTCAAACGGTGAACAAAGGGATGGCTGATCATCTTATTCAAGGGGAAATAGTGAGGCAACCATTTGTGCTAGCCTCAAGGCTACTATATGACATGATCAAAATTAATTGAGCTTGGCCTACTTGTCAAGATCATGTGTCACTTCCAGAGTTGGGGTAACTTAAAGAATAAGAAGAGAAAAACCCAGAGCATGAAAAATGCATAGCTAATTTGACGTCTCAACTTGAAATTTTGTCAAAACATGTCACGGGTAGTGGTGCGAGATCAGTAAATGAAATTGATATGACTCATGGGATTACTACACTTGGGGGGTGCATGCATTGAAAAAATGAAGTATGAAATCATAATTTTGAAAAGAGCTACTTTGTTACGACTTTATGATTTGGATTGGTATTATGATTATTGTCTTTCCTAATGTTATGCTTTTATAATTAACTTTATCTACTCTGTTTGGATTTAAATTAGCACCAAGAAGACTTGAGGTAGAGGCTCAAATAGGGTAGTGTCTAGTAGCAATCTCTAGTACTAAACTAGCGCCCCCGTAGAATTGCCTTAAATGACCTAGCTGTTGGATCTACATAGCATTAATGCTATGATACGAAGTTCTATCTTGACAAGTAAACTCTCCTTTTTTGGTTTGGAGGTTACACCCGATTTCATGTTTGTCACGATCCAGGGGTACCCCTAGATGTAACACGGTGTACTTGACCCCGAAAGGGCCTCATACAAGTCCTTAGCATAATCATAAACATAAGTAATAAAAATGATGCAAAATTTAAAACTTTTTACAATCAAAGTCTTTTTCATAAAACCAATATAAGTCTAGACATTATCTCCATAAGCCATCTAATACAATCAAATCAGTAGGGTCAGAACCCTTTTCAATAAAGTCTCAAAGTAGAACATACAAAAAGGAAACTAGAAAGAATAACTTTTGTCCTCAAACCATGAGGACTCACCAAGGCAAGGAGAAAATCAATCCGAGCGTTCAACCAAAGAGAAGCAACTTCAACAACCCGGACCTACACTTTGTGGAAAAAGGTAGAAAATATGGGTTAGCACACAAATGTACTAAGTATGGAAGCCATGCATAAAAATACTTAAAACATGCAAAAAGGGTCAATTTAGTTGATACCATGCACTTTAACATTTTTAAGAGTCAACATGCATAATAGTGTAAATACACAAGTCAGACCAACTCATAAGCAACCCTACACCATACTTGTGCAATGTATAGACAAGATCCCATAATCCTATCTAAAGCTAAGTATCACTTTTAGGCCACAATCATCATACATTTCATAATTTGTCCTCATCCATAACCAATACTCATAAACAAGGAAACATTCATGATCATTAACTTGAAACAAGTAAAGTCACTGTTAACAACAATACATATCATACATGCATAATTCATAAGTCTTCATAGCATAAAAGAACCTCACCACAACCACTCTTGAAGCCTACTTGTGCAATGCATAAATGGAGTCCAATACCCCCACTCATACTAAGTAGTACCTCTTAAGAAGTCATAGTTATAGTTCATGTTCATGTTCTTGTCATAATTATTCTTGTCATATAGGGAAATATAGCCTTAACCGACGTAGACCATGTGAGCTACATGGAATCCAGTGTCTTACCCCCACACCGAAAAGAGGTGTCCTACTTGCCTAAGGTAGAACTCATATATTAGCTTTTAGGTGGATCCACTAGCTAAAGACCTATGTGGGCACATAGTTATGGGATAAGGAGATTGCTACTAGAAACCCAAACTAACTAACGTAAAAGGTTTCAATCTCATGGGATAACTATTTTGGGAAGCCAGACTAACTAGCATAAACTTCAATCTCATATTCATATCCACTCGGTGCTAAGCATAATTCTCTTTAAAATTCATATTAAGTCTTTACTAGAGTTCATGTTCATGAAGGAATGCCTTATAATTCAAACCAACATGGTATCATAATAGCTCATAGATTCAGTAGGTGAGAATGGCCTTTCAACCTTAGAATCATTACTATGTGAGTAAACCTTTCACATAATGTTCATAGTGTGTTTATGAGAATAACCTTTCAATCAACACTACACCAATATCATATTCATAGACATTTCATGCATAGTCATTGTAAGGGTATGGGGAGAATGATCTTGCAACAACACTACAATTACATAATAGTCATAGGATCTTCACTTTATAAGTGAATCATAAGCTTATGCACAATTCTCATCAACACGTACAAACCCTCATAATTTGCCCTTCAAGGCTATGAATCAACTCAACCCAAACATCTAGAATTTCTACATCAGAAAAGGGAATATAATGATTCAATAACTTAATCAATATAAACATAATCAATTGACATGCTTCTATAATCAATCAACCCACATCATGAATTCACAATTTAGCAATATGGGGGATTTTTTTTTAATCATAAATCAACAATTAATCATCAATTCAACCATAATCCACCATAATCAACCATAAATAAACAATTGAAAATGTTTTGAAAGATAACCCATGACTTGGATTGAAACCCTAGGTTTTGGGGAAATTGGAAGCTTTGAAATCAAGTTTTGAAGGGACTCTATGGGTGAAAGCTATCCACAGATGAAAAGCCACCACACCTTGATTAAGAATCTCTAAGAAATTTGAGGAAGAACCCTTGAATTTGCCAAACCCTAGCTCCAAGTCTACTCTTCTTCTTCTTTGGGTTTTAGAGAGAGAAATATTGTGAGGAAAATGAAGTTTTAGTATGATTTGGATGTTTGAGTATAATGACTTAGTTTTGGGTGTATTTTGACTTAAAACAACTTATACAGTACCCCTAAAAATACCCAAAATGACCTCACTTTAATTGGACTAAAATAGGAAAAGACTAAACTAACCTTCACTTAGTGACCACGCCCAGGTGTCACGATCCACCTTCATGAGCCGTGGTGGATCGTGGTCCCACTGTAAAGTTGGGGTAGTGTCTAGGCAATTGGTGCTACAAGCTCACAATCTCAAGGCATTCCCATGAGGGGCTCCATGAGCCGTGGTCAACACCACGAGCCATGGTCCCACTCGTGGTCCTTGAGGTAGTAGCTATGCTACATTGAATCCCCTAGCTCAAATGCCCAAGGCATCTTCACGAGCCGTGGTCAAGACCACTGGTGGTGGTCCCTCTCATGGACCTTGGGGCAGTAGCTCAGCTACTTGATTTCCACCCCCCACACGCCCAACTCTTCTCCATGAGCCTTTCTACGAGCCATTGTCTTCACCACAAGCCGTGAAGTGGCTCGTGAAGGAGAGCTCCTTTTTGGCAGATTTTGGGGAGCACACTTCCTAGGCTACCACAAGCCACACCAAGATCCGTGGTCCCTACCACGAATCGTGGGGATGGTCTTGGTCACTAGGGGAGTGTCTAGGGGAGAGTGGACCTTTTTGGTCCTCTCCCTTGGCCCTTGCCCTAAACTCATGACGTGAACCCCCACGTTTAGGATTTAGTTTCACTTATTATTTTCTGGAGTGTTACATTATCTCCCCCTTGAGAACATTCATCCTTGAATGACGATTCGACCCCTTACGGAATTATAGACTCAAGACTAGCATCCCATCATGTATGCAACATAAAAATAATGCACAATTCAAAAGAGGAAACATCAACTCTATCTCAAGACATAAACAAGGCAACACAAGAAAGTAGGAGCTACATCCACAACCCATTATGCAAAAAACTCATGATTTCATATAATCATAGGAGGAACTACCTTCTCCAACTAGAAGCAAGCTCAACACAACATTATGGAGCCAACATGTCATTACATCAAAAGCATAACTAAGCATGTTCATCAACTCATCGCATGAAGTCAAATATGCAATCATCATACTAAAATGCACAACATCATGAGGAACATATAATTCATGAAAACTCATTTTATACTAAAACATGAATTCTCACAAGAACATGCATATCATAAGGAAATCATAAAGAATACATATAGCACACATGACTTCCCAAGCACCAAAACTCAAGAAAGACTACTTACCTCAAGCTTGGATAGGAGTAGAAGGAAAAAGATGAGGATATCGGGATTTAATATCGGCCTCGGCCTCCCGTGTAGAACCCTCAACTAAATGATTTCTCCATAAAACCTTTACGAAAGCTACTTTCTTGTTTCTTAACCTCTTAACTTGTCGATAAAAAATCTCTATCGGAATTTCTTCATAAGAAAAACCCTCATCAACTCCCAAGCCCTCTAAAGGAATGATGGAAACCGGATCACCAATACACTTCTTAAGCATGGAAACATGAATACCGGGTGAACCGGAGCCAATTCATTTGGCAAGTCTAATTCATAAGCAACTTTCCCAATATGCTTCAAGATTTGATATGGGCCTACATACCGGGGACTAAGTTTCCCTTTCTTGCGAAACCTCATCACTCCTTTCATTGGTGAGATTTCAAATAGACCCAATCATTAACTTCAAACTCTAGGTCGCTCCTTCTAACATCAACATAAGTCTTTTGCCGACTTTGGGCCATCCTCAACCTCTCTCTAATGAGTCAGACCTTCTCAATGGCCTCATAAACTAGTTCGAGACCTATTAGAGCAATTTCACCCACTTCAAACCACCCAACTAGAGATCTACACCTCCTACCATACAATGCTTCGAAGGGAGCCATGGCAATACTTGAGTGGTAACTATTGTTGTAGGCAAACTGTATCAACGGTAGATGGTCGTCCCAATTACCTTTGAAATCTATAATACATGCCCTCAAAATATCCTCTATATTTTTAATGGTGTGTTCCGCTTGACCATCCGTTTGAGGGTGAAAGGTCGTGCTAAGCTTGACCTTAGTACCAAGCCCTTTCTGGAATGCCTTCCAAAAGTGTGCAGTAAATTGAGTACCCCGATCCGAAATAATGGATAAAGGAACCCTATGCAACTTCACTATCTCCTTGATGTATAACTTGGCATAGTCTTCTGCCAGAAATGAAACCTTGACGGGAATAAAGTGAGCGGATTTTGTCATTCCATCCACAATGACCCAAATAGAATCATGTTGCCTTCGAGTACGAGGCAAACCCACTATAAAATCCATATTCACATCCTCCCATTTCCAAGTGGGAATATCTATATTTTGGGACAAACCTCCGGGTCTTTGATGTTCGGCCTTAACTTGTTGACAATTCAGACACTTGGCTACAAAACCCGCTATATCCTTCTTTATGCCATTCATCCAATAAACTTCCCGTAGATCATGGTACATCTTGGTGGCTCCCAGATGAATAGAATATCGCGAACCATGAGCTTCTTCTATAATTTTCTCTCTCAAGCCATTAATATCTGGAACACATAACCGACCTTAGTACCTAAGCACCCCATCTCCCCCTTGGGAGAAAAGCCTCAACGAACTTGTTGAGTACTGATTCTTTCAACTCTACTAACATGGGATCAAGGTCTTATTTGGACTTCACATCCATTACAAAGGATGATTTGGAACCATTATGGACCATGAAACCACCCTTGGTGGAATCCACTAGTTGGACACCTAACCAGACCAACCTATATGCATCACAAATTAACTCCTTCTTCTCATCCTTTATATGGGCCACACTACCCATGGACAATCGACTTAGGGCATCCATAACTACATTGGCTTTGCTGGGATGGTAAAGGACACTCGTGTCATAATCCTTCAAAAATTCTAACCACCTTCTTTGTCGGATATTCAAGTCTTTTTGGCTAAACGAATATTGGAGAATCTTGTGATCGGTGAAAACATCCACATGTACCCCATATAGATAGTGCCTCCATATTTTCAAGGCAAATACTATAGCCGCTAATTCAAGATCATGGGTTGCATAATTCTTTTCATGGATCTTGAGTTGCCTTGAGCATAGGCAATCACTTTACCATGTTGCATAAGCACACATCCCAAACCCACTCTAGAGGCGTCAAAATATACAACAAAACCATCGGTACCCTCTGGTAAGGTCAACACTGGAGCGGAAGTAAGTCTATCTTTCAACTCTTGGAAGCATTTCTCACAAGCCTCCGACCACACAAACTTAGCTTTCTTTTGAGTTAAAACCGTCAATGGAGAAGCAATGGAGGAAAAACCCTCAACAAACCTCCTATAATAACCAGCCAAACCTATAAAGCTTCTAATATAGGCAGGAGTTAGAGGTCTAGGCCAACCCTTGACCGCATCCGTCTTCTTAGAATCTACCTCAATACCCTTGCTCGACACAATATGACCAAGGAAGGCTATGGACCTTAGCCAAAACTTACACTCACTAAACTTCACATACAATTGGTGGTCTTTAAGGACTTGCAATACAATCCTCAAATGGTTCATGTGCTCATTTTCACTCTTTGAATAGATCAAAATATCATAAATAAACACTATCACAAACATATCAAGATAATGTCTAACCACTATATTCATTAGGTCCGTAATTGCCGCCGGGACATTGGTCAACCCAAATGACATAACTACACATTCATAGCGACCGTACCGGGTCCTAAAGGTCGTCTTGGGAATGTCAACCCCTCTTACCCTTCATTGTTGGTAACCCAAATGAAGATCTATTTTGGAGAAATAGTTAGCCCCTTGAAGTTGATCAAACAAGTCGTCAACTCTAGGATCTTTATGGTCACTTTGTTCAATTGGTGATGGTCAATACACATTCGAGACCCATCCTTCTTTCTAACAAACAATACCGGAGCACCCCAAGGAGATATACTTGGTTGAATAAAACCCTTGTCTAGCAAATCCTTGAGTTGCTCCTTCAACTCTTTCAATTCGGCCGAAGCCATTCTATAAGGAGAAATAGAGATAGGTTGCGTATCCAGCAAGAGATCAATGCCAAAATATATTTCCCATTTGGGAGGAATGCCGGGCAAGTCATCGGGAAAGACTTTCGGAAATTCATTCACCACGGGGACCGACTCTAGAGAAGGGGTTTCAGACTCAACATCCATAACCCTAACAATATGGTAAACACACCCCTTGGAGATCATTTTCCTAGCTTTGATACAAGAAACAAATTGACCTCTAGGGATAGAATTTTCCCCCTTCCACTCTAAAGTAGACTCATTTGGAAATTGGAACTTTACTACCCGAGTCCTACAATCAATAGAGGCATAACATGCATGCAACCAATGGATACCCAAGATCACATCAAAATCTAACATGTCTAACTCCACTAAATCCACCAAGGTAACTTTATGGGACAAAGAGATAGGACAACTCCTATAGACTCTTTTTGCAACTACCGAGTCACCAACCGGGGTTGACACCGAAAAAGGTTCTTCTAACACATCGGGGAATATTTCAAACTTCATAGCCACAAAAGGTGTAACAAATGACAAAGTGGCACCGGGGTCTAACAATGCATATACATCAATAGAAAAGACTTATAACATACCGGTCATAACATTTGGGGAGCTCTCTTGGTCACCTCGGGATTGAAGAGCATAAAAATGGTTTATCTTGGGAGCATTAGAATTTGAACCACTAGGACGAACTTGCTTGCCCTCTCTTCCTTGAACCTTTAACATGGGACAATCTCTCATCATATGGCCGTTCTTCCCACACTTATAGCACTATCCGTGCCAACTAGGCACTTACCATCATGTTTTTTACCACATTTGGCACAATTAGGCCTATCAACATAAGAACCCCCACTATTACCTCATTGTGGTTTAGGGTTAGACACACTATCTTTGTTGACCTTTGGAGCACTAGAAGAGCCTTGGTTGGAGAACCTCTTCAAGAACCTTGGTCTACCTTGACCCTCGAATTTACCCTTGGAAGAATTTCCATCATCGGACCTTGCCCTTTTTACCTCTCTATTCTTCTTCATAAGCCTTGACTCCTCAACTTTTTGAGCATACACCATTAGACGTGATATATTCATATTATCATGGAGTATTTCCGCACGACATTCTTCTTCAATCGAATCGGACACACCCGTCACAAACCGACTCATCTCATCCCTTGGATTAGACACAAAAGATGGAACATACTTGGACAACTTAGTGAATTTTAGATAATATTCTTGAACACTCATACCTCCTTGATGAAGGTTCATAAATTCCTCCACCTTTGCTTCCCTCTTCTCTCAAGGAAAGAACCTATCAAGGAATGATTTCTTGAACTCCTCCCAATCTATGGGACCCACTTCCACCAGTCTATTATTCTTCCATCGAGTATACCACACTTGGGCCACATCCTTCAATTGATAAGCAGCTAGTTCCACTTTCTCTAAAGAAGTCACCCTCATAGCATCAATTATCTTGTAGACCTCTTCCAGAAACTCTTGAGGATCATCACCAACTTTGGAACCAAAGAACATAAGAGAGCTCATTCTTGTGAAGTCTCTCAACCTTGAAGCCATGGTGTTCACATTGAGGTTCACACAGGGACCAACTTCCCTATTGGCTTGCCCTGTCATAGCTTGGGCTTGAGTTATCATGGCTTGAGCTTGAGCCGTCATGGCTTGAGTCAATGTTTGGAGAGCCGACCTTATTTCCATATTTGTCATAGCCCCCTAATCATTAGGAGCTTGAGGAAGTTGAGGCTCTTGAGGACCTTGGGGAGGAACTCCCTCATTCACATTCTCCTCTTCCATCATTCTTGCGTTCACCCTTCTTGTATTCATATCATATAGACACAAGAGAAGGGTTAAGAAAAGGACTTTATAGAGTTTTAACTCGAAGGCACGACTAAAGAGTAATGAAAGAGTGAGATTTCCTAAACATCTTATACCCTCTCATTCATAAATGTGGCGCACTTCACACTCATAAACAAGACTCTACTAGACGTGGCTTATGAGACATCATCCTAGAATCATTCTAAACCTTGTGCTCTGATTACCAAGTTTGTCACGACCCAGGGGTACCCCCTAGATGTAACACGATGTACTTGACCCCAAAAGGGTCTTATACAAGCCCTTAGCATAATCATAAACATAAGTAATAGAAATGATGCGAAATTTAAAACTTTTTACAATCAAAGTCTTTTTCATAAAACCAATAGAAGTTTAGACATTGTCTCCATAAGCCATCTAATACAATCGAATCAATAGGGTCACAACCCTTTTCAATAAAGTCTCAAAGTAGAACATACAAAAAAAACTAGAAAGAAAAACTCTTGTCCTCGAACCATGAGGACTCGCCAAGGCAAGGAGAGAATCAATCCATGCCTTCAACCAAAGAGAACCAACTTCAACAACCCAGACGTACACTTTGTGGAAAAAGGTAGAAAATATGGATTAGCACAAAAATGTAATAAGTATGGAAGTCATGCATAAAAATCCTTAAAACATGCAAAAAGGGACAATTTAGTTGAAACCATGCACTTTAGCATTTTTAAGAGTCATCATGCACAATAGTGTAAATACACAAGTCAAACCAACTCATAAGCAACCCTACACCATACTTGTGCAATGCATAGACAAGATCCCATAATCCTATCTAAAGCTAAGTATCACTTTTAGGCCACAATCATCATACATTTCATAATTTGTCCTCATCCATAACCAATACTCATAAACAAGGAAACATTCATGTTCATTAACTTGAAACAAGTGAAGTCACTCTTAACAACAATACATATCTTACATGCATAATTCATAAGTCTTCATAGCATAAAATAACCTCACCACAACCACTCTTGAAGCCTACTTGTGCAATGCATAAATGGAGTCCCATACCCCCACTCATACTAAGTAGTACCTCTTAAGAAGTCATAGTTATAGTTCATGTTCATGCTCTTGTCATAATTCATATTCTTGTCATATAGGGAAATATAGCCTTAACCGACATAGACCATGTGAGCTACATGAAATCCGGTGTCTTACCCCCACACCGAAAATAGATGTCCTACTTGCCTAAGGTAGAACTCATATATTAGCTTTTAGGTGGATCCACTAGAAAAAGACCTATGTAGACAAATAGTTATGGGATAAGGAGATTACTACTAGAAACCCGGACTAACTAACTTAAAAGGTTTCCATCTCATGAGATAACTATTTTAGGAAGCCGAACTAACTAGCGTAAAAGCTTCCATCTAATATTCATATCCACTCGGTGCTAAGCATAATTCTCTTTAAAATTCATATTAAGTCTTTACTAAAGTTCATGTTCATGAAGGTATGCCCTATAATTCAAACCAACATGGTATCGTAATAGCTCATAGATTCAGTAGGTGAGAATGACCTTTCAACCTTAGAATCATTACTATGTGAGTAAACCTTTCACATAATGTTCATAGTGTGTTTATGAGAATAACCTTTCAATCAACACTACACCAATATCATATTCATAGACATTTCACGCATAGTCATTGTAAGGGTATGGGGAGAATGATCTTGCAACAACACTACAATTACATAATAGTCATAGGATCTTCACTTTATAAGTGAATCATAAGCTCATGCACAATTCTCATCAACACGTACAAACCCTCATAATTTGCCCTTCAAGGCTATGAATCAACTCAACCCAAACATCTAGAATTTCTACATCAGAAAAGGGAATATAATGATTCAATAACTTAATCAATATAAACATAATCAATTGACATGCTTCTATAATCAATCAACCCACATCATGAATTCACAATTTAGCAATATGGGGGATTTTTTTTTAATCATAAATCAACAATTAATCATCAATTCAACCATAATCCACCATAATCAACCATAAATAAACAATTGAAAATGTTTTGAAAGATAACCCATGACTTGGATTGAAACCCTAGGTTTTGGGGAAATTGGAAGCTTTGAAATCAAGTTTTGAAGGGACTCTATGGGTGAAAGCTATCCACAGATGAAAAGCCACCACACCTTGATTAAGAATCTCTAAGAAATTTGAGGAAGAACCCTTGAATTTGCCAAACCCTAGCTCCAAGTCTACTCTTCTTCTTCTTTGGGTTTTAGAGAGAGAAATATTGTGAGAAAGATGAAGTTTTAGTTTGATTTTGGTGTTTGAGTATAATGACTTAGTTTTGGGTGTATTTTGACTTAAAACAACTTATATAGTACCCCTAAAAATACCCAAAATGACCTCACTTTAATTGGACTAAAATAGGAAAAGACTAAACTAACCTTCACTTAGTGACCACGCCCAGGTGTCACGATCCACCTTCACGAGCCGTGGTGGGGACCATGATCCGTGGTCCCACTCGTGAAGTTGGGGTAGTGGCTAGGCTATTGTTGCCACAAGCTCACAAGCCCAAGGCATTCCCATGAGGGGCTCCACGAGCTGTGGTCGAGACCACGAGCCGTGGTCCTTGAGGTAGTAGCTATGCTACATTGAGGACCCTAGCTCAAATGCCCAAGACATCTTCACGAGGGGCTCCATAAGTCGTGGTCAAGACCACTGGCCGTGGTCGCTCTCGTCGACCTTGGGTCAGTAACTAAGCTACTTGGTTGCCATCCTCACACGCCCAACTCTTCTCCACGAGCCTTCCTAAGAGCCGTGATCTTCACCACGAGTCGTGAAGTGGCTCATGAAGGAGAGCTCCTTTTTGGTAGATTTTTGAGAGCACACTGCCTAGGCTACCACGAGCCACACCACGATCCGTGGTCCTTACCACGAGTCGTGGGGATGGTCGCTTTTACTAGTGTAGTGTCTAGGGAAGAGTGGACTATTTTGGTCCTCTCCCTTGGCCCTTTCCCTTTAACTCATGACGTTAACCCCTATGTTTAGGCTCTAGTTTCACCTATTATTTTTTGGAGTGTTACAATGTTATAGCTCACATGGTCTATTGTCGATTAAAGCTAATATCTCACAAAATAAATATATTTTTTTTCTTAAAAGCTTTCATTATGTCTTTTATTAATGCTTGACCTAGTCTCATTGTTTTATTGACTTTTGTTTTCTAAGATTTTAAATGTTCTACTTAGCCATGCATTACATGTTTTATGCCTACTATGATATCATGTCTACATTTATGCATATTTCTCCATATTTAGTACATTCCACGTACTAATGCATACTTGTGCCTATATTGTTTCATAATATAGGGTCCGACAATTCTCCTCCCATTCGTGGCTAGATTTGGATTGCTATTAGATATTGAATTGGTGAGTCCTCATACTCTCAGGGCAAAGCCATGAAGACCATTTATTGTTTTTATTGTTTACTCCTGAGGCTTTATACGTGGTGTATGAGTTATGTCCCAACCATTTTTATGGTGTTGTAGAATGTCTTGCCAAGATATAGTTATGATTTCGCATTTATGGTTAAACTCTTTTTAATGATATGAGACATCTTACTTAACTATCGTATTGTCTATTCTATTGTGTTGGATGTTTGTCCACTGGCTTGTGCGGAGCCTCTCAAGCTCCTATACTCCATGTCATGTCTAAGGTATACTTTGGATCATGACATAAGTACTGACAATAAGCGATCATGATGTAATCTTCTACTCTTCAGTTGATGTCCATTTCCTATATACAAAAATATTAACTTATAAATCATTATATGAAATACCGATCTTTATAGAATTGTCAATACTTATGTATAGAAAATAGTATATGTTGTGGCCTAAAGTTGGTGTTTACTACCATAGAATTGACTTACATCAATATTTGATTAACTATTCATCACAATATTTCTTAGCCCAAATGTTATTGATAAATATATCAATTCCTAATTACAAAATTTCAATTAATATACAATTATATGAAATACAAAATTTTATTCAATTACCAACTTATATTTATATAAAACGGTGTACATTGTGGTTTATAGGTGGTGTCCAACAATTGTGTAACCCCAAAAAGATGAATTACATCAACTTTTGATCAATTATATACCACAATTATTCTTAGCACAAATGTTATTCACAAATACACCATTTTCTAATTATAGAAAATTATTTTTTCTACAATTACTTGAAATATCATATTTCATATACTCACCAATTTATATTTACATAAAATGGTGTAATTTATGATTTATAGTTGGTGTACATAATTATTTGTTCAACCCAATCCATGTTTATACTACTCTAATACTTCTTGTTGCAACATTAACATAACAAATGAAAGAAAAAATCATAGAATATTTTTCATAATTTTGAAGAAAGATTCATCATATTTAAAGACCTTATTAGCGCCATTGTAAAATCCGATATTTTAGCAAGAAGTTTCAAAACTATCGAAAAGTTGTAAATAATAAGAATAATATTAATATTAATGTTAATTTTAGTTCTTTAAATAGAAATTTTATCACATAATGATACAAGAGTGGTACTAAACTTTTCGCCATTATTGTGCTCAAAATTTCTTCAAACTGTTTGAAATTCTAGAATGAAAATTTTATACAATGTTTTGTATGGATGAAAAAGAAACGAATTATGCATTTGAAGAAGAGAGAATAACGATAGTTAAAAATGGATTGATAAAATATCAAGGAAGGAGTATCTAGAATTCTGATTATACGATCTTATAGGTCTTAAAAGAATTACTTTGTCTTTTTATTTCTACCTATTTTATTATTTTTCGTAAGAATTCTATATAGAAAAAAGATATACTATTATTATATATGTATTATTTTGATCCTTAAATAATATAATTATATTTTTTTCCCTGTCTATATTTGTTTTGACTTTTTATATATAAAAACTGGTCGAAGTAGGGATGACAATGGGGTAGGGCGAGACGATTGCGAGGTAAAGCACCAAAGTTTTTAACCCGTCCCGTCCGTATAACAAATTATTTTATTCAACTCGCTCTGCCCCATCTCGCATAGACTCGGTTCACTTCTCCCCACCCATTATATCTTTTTTCTTTTTGAACTAACTAGGATATTAAAAGATGAAATCATAACATGTCTTATACAATTGTGACTCTTATATTGCAAAAAATGTTAAACTACAAAATAATTGTAATAAAAAATATTACATTTATTTATTCTATATAATAACTACACAAATTGGTGAAATGAAAAAAATAAAGAGAAAAAGAAGAGAGTAAGATTAAAAAAAAATCGTCAAACAGAAGACCAAAAAAATATTATATAATGTGAACCTAGTGAATCGAAGAACTAAACGTGAAGAATTGAACCCATGATTTGAATACTACGGGTGCATCAATATTATGAGTTGATAAAAATAATACAATGTGGTGGTAGCTGGAATCGAACTATAGTCGTGTGGTTGGTCACACTGGCAGTTTTTCGAAGTATATATTTACATGATTTTTTTCGAAGTTAACAAGTGCATGTGCACCTCCACCTTTATATGTGGGTTCGTCTCTATTCCCGGGTCAATCAATTAAAAGTTAAGAAAAAATGATCAATAATATATACTACTAATACATCAAATATGCTATTCTTCCTATTTGTTTTAAGATAAAAAAAATTAATGCTAAATTATGAAGAGTAAATTAAAACATCAAGTATGTTTATTGTTGCTTCCAATTGCACACACAAGTGTATGCGGTCGCACAAGTAATATAGTGGCTCTTAAAAGAACCGGATTATCGAACCCAAAGGACTTGTCAATTAACCATTTACTAAATTATACTAATTCTAATTATTTATTTAAGGGAGGATTTCAGAAGATGAATATATATTAACTAAATTAAAAATAAAGATAAAATAACTAAAAAACTATTAACTAAGAAAAGATATATGTTTACACAATCAATGAATGAATCGATCTAGGATTATGATTTAACTAACAATCATGTTTAGCATCAATTTCATCAACTTATTTGACTATCTAGTTGCTGATTCACGGGGTTTATAATATAGTCCTGATCTCCCGACCTCTAACCATTTACCACAATTGACAGCCTAACTACATCGTTGAGCGGGGATAGACTGGACCAACTATGGAGCATTAAGTTGTCTTCCCGTATTTGAGCCAAGCAAGGCACCTAGGTATATCCCTTATCCTAGACACAAATCAATTCAAGTGACATGCAAGAAAAGATCATGCTCCTCATATTCCACGTTCTATCCTCTTATTCCTCTCCCAAGTTCAATTCAGACAATGTATTTATTCTAATGGTGATCAAGTATCAAAATAGTAATTACAAGAATATAAGAACAACCAATATGATAAACAATTATGCTGAATCAAAATCACTAAACAATCATATTGTAAGTAAATATAATCCAAGAACGAAAAGTTTAACTCCACATAAACATAGATCAATTACAACGAATCATTTAAATAAAATATGTAAAACAAATAAAAGAGAAGAAAAGATGAAACCCTAATCAAAAGTTAAAATCTACATTGTATCCTCCTCCCTCAATAATTATTCTTATGGACTATTATAGATATAAAAAAACCCTGAATAAAATAATTGATTCCAAAATAAATTGGGAATCCAAAACCTTAACGGAGTTGGATTCCTGCCTGAACAATGCTTCGTCCACCGCCGCAAATTGGGAATTCTTGAGATGCTGCCACATGGCACAACTCCTATGTGGTGTAGTTCTTTACTTTCTCGCCAACTTCTGCATATATAAATATTAATAAAATATTCACTTTAATCAATTAAGCTGTCTGTTTGATTTCCTTCTTCAATCTTCTGTCTTTAATTATTTTTAGCTCCAAACTTCTTCATTTTTTCACCAATTTAATTCTACAAATACAATATATTTTTTAGCACAATTCATAAAATCTAGGCTCAAAAAGGAAAAATATAAATACTAAATGTGAGGCAAATAATGATTAAAAATATGTATTTTGGCCTCACATAATTTATCATCTTACAAGTATAATTAGTTTTTTTTTTTCATAATTGAAAATATATGTAATCGATATATTTAATTATGGTAGAGTTAGTACTAATAATTAATTTATATAAAATTGAATTTATAACATTTTTTAGCTATTATTTTATTTAATCTGCATAAAACAACAATCTGCCCCGCCTCACATCAATTTCTTAAATGATTATTTCAATACGCTCAACATAGCCTTAAACTATTACCCAGTGTGTTTTATTTAGAAAATATAAATAAAAATGACTAAGTTTCAAAAAATCGATTAAACTTACGGTATAAGAGAAATCGAATTTCCAAAGAAACAGAGTCGCCACTTAATTTTTTAGTAAAAATCAAGAAAAAAGCTTAAGGGTTTCCAACAAGACCTAAAAAGATAAGATCACTTGAAAATAAAGGGGTTCGAAGTTCAATGTACATTCCGAGAAGGTGTTAGGCCCTCGGAATGTCCGCTAACTTGCGGTTGACCGGCGATTTGACTAAAAGAACTTTTATTTATTTACTATTTTTATTTATTTATTTACATTATTATTATTATTATTATTATTATTATTATATAATTATGTTAAGGGAAATATGACTAAAGGAGATTTTCTTGAAGGGAAATAAACTGAGTGTTGACAAGACTAATATTAAAATAAGAACTAAGTAATAAAATATATATACTTTAATTTAAAGAAAAAAAATGAAATGACCATCCTTGAAAATTTAATTAAATTAAACCATAAGATAATCAAAGTGTTAGTCAAATACAATAAAATAAATAAGAGAGGGAAAGGAAAGACATATTGAATTTGGGTCTTTGGCCCAAATTCCCAAATCTGCTAAACCTGCAAAAAAAAAAATGGGATTCATTGGGCTTTTGGCCCTTTTTCCATCCTCATTGATCATGATATACACCAAGTGTATATTCGATGTATACACCATGTATATCACTAATTCTCGGACTCCCGAACCTGTGTTTTGTTTTAAGCTCCGTATTTCTGCATTTCTCAATCTGCATTTTAACGTTTTGACCTGTATATCATATTTTCTGATTGTATATCGGTGTATACAGTAGATATATCAACATGTTTTCAAACTTTTCGGACACCAAAAATCCAAATTCCATCCCCTGTACTTTGCATTCTGCCCTGTACGCCTGTTCGTCAACTTCCAATGATCCAAATGAAAGAGAGGTCTACTTGAAGAGGAGGAATTGAGCGTATGGCTCGATTAAAAATGCAAAGGAGAGGAGAAAGAGTCCACCATGGACTCAAAACGGGTTTTCACATGCAAATGAAGCAAAGGAAAATAGTTAATATATAAGCCGACTTGAGATGAAAATGGAGAGAATAACACGATTTATTGCAAATGTGGACGAACTCAAGAGAGTATAAATCAACTTATAATCCCACTAAAGTATATCACATAGAAACACACCTGGAAACTAACAAAAGCTTTAAGGGGTCGCTTGGTTTGAAAACAAGTTATGCCGGGATACGTTGTGATGGGATAAGTTTTTTATTGCTTGTTTGGTTTGTTGTATTATAACTAATAAGCATTGGGTACTTTCTATGTATTAGTTATTTGTTTACGAAAATACCCTCTATCTCACTCTTAAAAATAAAATCAAATGAATCTCAATTATTGATAAGTTTACTATCCACATGAATCAAAACTGGAGCAAGCTATTGAGGCTAGTGGGGAGCATCTTTTCTTTACCTTCATAAGCAAAAAATTAGACAAATATAAATGAATCAAAAATGGAGAAAAATCAGCACAATAACAATAACCATAATTGAATTGAAATTTGGTAAATTTGATAACATATCTCGTTGCAAAAAATAACTTTTTCACCCATTGCAAAAGAAACAAAGTTAAAAAAGGACTCAAAGAGTTGAATCATTTTATCAAACTAAAATTATAGAATTATTTGAAATTTATCAAAACAAAATCTCATGAGTAGCAAAAATTTCAGCAACTTTACAAATATGAAATAAAGATATGAAAAGTGATAATCAAATAGATTTCAAGGATATTCTTGTCATTTTGATTGTTTTATTCTAGGATGAGTTTTCTTGGTATTCTAATTTCACCAAGAGGAAAGGATAACTTATAACCAAACAAGAAATAAAGAGGCACTAAAAAGTTATCCCATGACTATTTTCTCTTATCCATTACACCAAACAACCCTTAATGGACAAAATCCTTCAAAATGAATGAATATCAAACATATAGATGTTTTCTAGCCTATAATCGATTAGAACTACTCATACCATGATATATTGTTTTTGATCGAAGTAACTCTTCTAAAACAATATAACAAACTAAAATGAAGAGCAGTTAATACTTACAGGCTGTGTAAACATCGAGAGGCAGATTCGACACACAAAGAAAATAAAGGAAGAAACCAATGAGATAAACTCAAATAGCGCGACACATAATCAACAAAACTGAAGCTAAGACGGTGACCTTTAAGCTCAATATCGGAACTGGATGATGAAGTCACATAAGAAACAAAGTGTAACATATTGAAACCACCAAAACTCAACAATAATCAATTAGCAAATAACCATATAACAGAGCTTTTCCAACATTAGAAAAGAGCACATCGAGATGGAGAAGGAGACGAGGAGAATGCCACAAAGGAAGAAGTGTTACCTTTTTCGACGCAGCGAACTTGAGACAAGACCGAGCAGGGCAGGAATGAGCTTTTTCCAACACCACAAAATTCGAATCATGAGCAGTTGACCACGAAGTGCAAACCGAAATCGAGCAAGGATTCGCTCACGACTTAGGATTAGGGAAAACGTATAATATTTCTTAAGTATAAGAATTATTGTTCCCCAAAAAAATCCGACTCCCTTTCTCTAATGATTGTCTCTAACAAATATTTTTCAAGCCCAAAAATCTCTCTTTCAATTTTTTTCCCCCATTCAACAATGACTAAGAGGGAATTTATAGGGGATTTTAGGGTTCCCAATCTTTGGGGAAAGAGGTGAAAATCCGGATAGGGCCAGGGACCTTTTCGAAATTCAAAAAATTAAAATCTTTTACCAATTCGGACAAACACCCTTTTCCTGCAATTTCAACCCATTCCGAAAGAGGAAAGGGCGAATCGACGATTAAGATCGATTTCCTCATCCTTGGGGCGCAACGTGGCATCATCTCGTAGCCACAAGGACGAAAGCATGCTGCTCTCACTACTGCTACTATACGACGTTTCTGGGTTTCTTGTCGTTTAAGTCGCTGGAATGTTGAGAATGTTGGAGAGCAACGTTGGGAAGCTGTTGGGTTATCTCTTTGCTGAAAATTGAAGTTGGGCCGAGTTTAGGGTCATTTAAGAGTCTTATAAGTGGGCTGGTGGGAATAGAAAGAGTGGGCTGGGGATTGTTGGAATTATAAAAAAGGTGGGTTGGGCAACGTGGGTTTCACGTGAGAAAGGACAACTTTGAAAATAAAAAAGACTAATTGTTGGAATTAACCAAAAATTATAAGGAACATAGCCCAAAGCTTGGTCTTAAACAATAATTAGGTGTTAAAATATGAGATGGGTAATTTTGCAATTGCAAGCATGGCTATTGGATTACAATTATAGCCAAATAGCATTCGAAACCTAGCCAAATTGAGATAATTCAATGAAATAGGCAAGGACTTGAATAAGACGAGTTAATATTAATTAATTAATGAGCTTCTTTATTTCAACGAAATAAAATAATTAATTTAATTATAAACTAATTAGTTAGAAATATAAACTCTTATATAACTAAAATAATTTACCAAATATTTTTTATAGGATTTTCGAATGTTCATAAAATATACTGATTATATACATAATTATATAAAACATAATATATTATCTAAAAAGTTATAAAAATGATAAAATTAATTAAAAGTAACTTGAAAAATATTTTGAACCTTATAAAAACCAATTATTTCAAATCGTTTGGAATTTAAGAAGCTTGATGATTAATTTGTATTGTGGAGATCCGAAATTGAGTGTCAACAACTGTCCCTCGTTTGACTTGGATTGATGAAAGAAATCCAAGGCAAATGAAATTGACGAATCCAATTTTGACTAACCACATCTTCATCTTTAGGAAAGGGATTCTGGTATAGGCCGAACCCCAAAATCGTGTTTCCTATATATCTCAGGCTATATAAGAATTCAGGCCACTTGTAGTTCGATACGCTCGATTTGATATACGATTTTGAAAGAATTCAAAAGTCATCCCGATATTGAATTATAGAGGTACCAAAATGCTTGAGAAAAAGATTTAAGAGCGAATGTTGGATTACAACTGAGTTTTCAATATCGATTCCGCTACATATCCCTCAACCCAGGGAATTAGGCTGCTGAAAAGGAAATCTATTATGCAAGATAGCTTTTGGTTCAGGAAGAGTGATAAAATAAACTGAGTATGAAAATGAGTCTTGTAACCTCTTAGCCATGAATGTGGCGTGCTTCACACCTATAATTAAGAACTTACACAGACATAATTTCTGAAGCTCTTGGTGCATTTGTCACTCGGATTGCTGCTTCCGGTGAACTAAAATTCTGAATGCGAAACTAAAACTGATAAACTTAAAGAAAACCCATATGCCTTCAGATAGGGGTGTGGTTTGATTTTGGTGAAAGTCGCTCCTCAGCTCGCCTCCTAAGAGTTTGGCACCCCTCTTTGGGCTATGTCCCAGTTCGCTGCTAAGAAAAAGTTCCACGTTGTTCTGCATCCCTTTTGATGTCGTCCGCAACCTGTGGATTGTTTTGGAGAATTCATCCTTTCGGATGCTCTCGACAAAGACTGGGATAGAACTCATTAGCATAAAAAATGCAATTCAAATGGGAGACAATGTCTTTTACCGTGTTGACACTTAATTGCTCTCCTTGAATATTTGACGTCAACTCCATCTGGTTTGACGTAAAGCAAATAAAGCTTGTGTCTCATATTTGCAATATAATCTTCAATGTACTCTTCTTTTAATGTCAAAGTAATAAAATAGGCTGATGTAATATGTTGACAGTTCTCTTGATGTCGTTGTTGATGATCCTCTTGATGTCTGTTTTGTAAAGAAAAATGATGCAGTCGATGTTGATCTTCTTGCTATGCATGGTTTCCTTCTTTGCAGTGCATGAACTTTCTCTAGAGATGCATGATTTCCTTCTCTTGCTATGCATGATTTCCTTCTCTTGCAATGCATGACTTCTTTCTCTGGCTATGCATGATTTTCTTCTCTTGCTACGCATGACTTGTTTTTCTTGCTATGCATGACTTCTTTCTCTGGCTATGCATGATTTCCTTCTCTTGCAATGCATGACTTCTTTCTCTGGCTATGCATGATTGTCTCCTCTTGCTATGCATGACTTCTTTTTCTTGCTATGCATGACTTCTTTCTCTGGCTATGCATGATTTCCTTCTCTTGCTATGCATGACTTCTTTCTCTGGCTATGCATGATTTCCTTCTCTTGCAATGCATGACTTCTTTCTCTGGCTATGCATGATTTTCTTCTCTTGCAATGCATGACTACTTTCTATCTATGCATGATTTCTTTCTGATGATGCCATCCCCGATACCGAACGAAGATAATGCTTCACCGGACAACAAATGTGAACTTCTGGGTATCTTCTGGGAGGCGGTATTGTCTCAATTGACAATACAATAAAAATGACCTTCGGAGTGGTGGTATCATCTCATTTGACAAATATGATATGTATGACTCTTTGGGTAGTGGTATCATCTCATTCGACGATACAATATAAATGACCTTCAGGGTAAGAAATATTATCATATCTGATGATATAATGCAGATAAGCATCTTCCAGATATCTTTAGTTGCTGGAAAATAAAAATATTACTCTTTTCGTTGTTTTCGTTTGTTCCGTCTCTGAACATAGTTGCAATGTTCATTATGGACCTCTCATTGTTGAGAATTTGAATGAAATAACACTATTCATATTCCCAAGTCTTTGACATAAGAAACATAAAACATTTCCTGGATCTACAGAAAAATTGTCAATTTTAGGGAGCTCCTCGCCTTTTTGACTTCTCCCTATTCATTAAATGGAGGAATATGCTAAGCTTGCGGCAAACCTATAGACCTACATCCACAGAAAAATTATTAGTTTGAAAATGAACTGATCTGTGTCTATCTCATCGGTTGTCTATTCCTTGCCTTGCTATCTCCGATTGATTCCTCCGCTCTCCCGCTTCTTGATAGATAAGACAAAACATTTTTATGTAAAAATAATTGAAACATGAGGAAAAAGTTCTTAAGGACAATAGATTTTCGAAAGTAATGTTTGGAAAAGGTCACTGCCAAGTGTCATATCACTTTGAACTTAATGAGCGCCTTTGGAGTTGATGTTTCGAGATCTATTTGATTACTTGTTGGGAGGTATCCAAAGTTGCTCTAAACAACTGATAAACCTAATTGAAATTTTGAGGTCATCCTCACAATTTCTGTCCCAGTTAACTGTCTTGGCTTATCTCGAACTATTGGTGAGTAAATCACGGGATTTTTGAGATCTTTTCAAAAAATTATGTCCTAGTTGCAAATCTCAAAGTAACTTCAGTCTTGACTTTGTTGGAGAGATCTTCTTCTTGAGAATTTTTGAGTCCTCAAAAATTCTGTCCCAGTTTCTATTGTAAAGGAAAAATAGAAATCTTATGGGAGACATGACCGAGCAGTTGTGGCGCCACGTATCCCATTGACACAGGAATCTGGTCAAACGTAGTTCCCCCTCTTGAGGGTTAATAAAAATAAGAAATTTACAAAGAAACCGATCGAGGCCGACATAGGCCGCCTACGTATCTTAATATTGAAAATTTAGGTCAGACGTAGTTCACTACATGAGGGATAAAATTCTAAACAAAGCGATTACAAGCAAATGAAACGATTACAAGGAAATAACAAAAATACAAACTGAAGCTTCACACATAATATATCTTGACTGCATCTGAGTTGATTGGTTTCGGCCATTCGGTGCAATCCATCTCCGACAAGACCAAGGCACCTCCAGATAACACTTTGCGAACCATGTAGGGTCCTTGCCAAGTTGGTGCAAATATCCCTTTGTACTCATCTTGATGAGGGAAAATGCATTTGAGATCTAACTGACCAATTTCAAATATTCTGGCTCTTACTTTCTTGTGAAAAGCACATATCATTCTCTGTTGATACAGTTGACCATGACAAACAACAACCATTCTCTTCTCATCAATCATTGTTAACTGATCAATCCGCCTGCGAACCCATTCAGTATCACTCAATTCAGCTTGGATGATTCTCAATGAAGGTATTTCAACTTCTGCAGGTATAACTGCTTCTGTTCCATATACTAGCAAATATGGAATACCTCCAACAGATGTCCTGATAGTCGTTCGGTAACCAAACAAAGCATACGGCAGCATCTCATGCCAACCTCTGCGATTATCAATCATTTTCCTCAAAATCTTCTTTATGTTCTTATTGGCAGCTTCTACAACTCCATTCATTTGGGGACGATAGGAGGTTGAGTTTCGGTGAGTAATCTTGAATTGTTCACATATTTCTCTCATCAAGTGATTGTTGAGGTTTGCTCCATTATCAGTAATGATGGATTTGGGCACTCCAAACCTACATATCAAATTGTTGTGAACAAAATCAGCTACTACCTTCTTGGTTACCGATTTGTACGATGCTGCTTCCACCCACTTGGTGAAGTAGTCAATGGCAACCAAAATGAATCTGTGTCCGTTAGAGGCGGCTGGCTCTATTGGACCAATGACATCCATGCCCCAAGCTACAAACGGCCAAGGTGAATTCATAGCATTGAGTTCATGAGGTGGCACTCAAATCAAATCTTCATGCACTTGACATTTATGACATTTCTGCACAAACTTGCAACAATCATGTTCCTTAGTCATCCAAAAATAGCCGGCCCGGAGGATTTTCCTCGCCAAAGTGAGTCCATTCATATGAGTACCACAGACTCCGGCTTGTATTTGATCCAGATGCTTTGTAGCTTCACTAACATCAACACATCTGAGAAGACCTAAATCTGGAGTCCTCCTATAAATGATTTCCCCATTTGCAAAGAAATTGAGGGCCATACGGCGTATCGACTTCTTCTGGTGGAACGTTACATTCTCAGGATAAGTCCCGGTCTCCAAATACCTTTTGATGTCAAGATACCAAGCAAACCATCTGGTTTCGCTTCAACATGTGAACTATGGACATGATGCTCTTTTACCTCTATATCCACTGGATCAATATAACTTGTATCTGGATGTTTGATCATTGAGGCAATGGTGGCAAGAGCATCGGCCAACTCATTTTGTGTCCTGGGAGTGTGTCTGAATTCAATCTTGCGAAATCTCTTACACAACTTTTGTATATACTGCACGTACGGCGTGATCTTTGGGTTCTTCACAGCCCATTCTCCTTGAACCTGGTGAATTAGCAAATTTGAATCTCCAATAACCAGAAGCTCATGAACATTCATGTCGATGACCATTTTCAACCCAAGGATAGAAGCTTCGTATTTTTCCATATTGTTCGTGCAATCAAATCGGAGTTTAGCTGCCATAGGATAGTGATGACCAGGTTCTGATACTAAGACTGCTCCGATACCTTTCCCTTGGTGATTTGCCGCTCTATCAAAGAACACTCTCCAACCAAGATACGCTTCAGAAATATCATCACCCACAAATGCTATTTCTTCATCGGGAAAATAAGTTTTGAGCGGTTCATACTCTTCATCAATTGGATTCTCCGCAAGATGATCAGCCAAGGCTTGCGCTTTTATCGCCTTCTGGGTCACATACACAATGTCAAACTCACTCAAAAGCATTTTCCATTTAGCCAACTTCCCAGTCGGCATTACTTTATGGAAAATATAATTGGGTCCATCTTGGAAATAAGGTATGTGGTATAAGAAGACAAATAATGTCTCAACTTTTGAGCAATCCAAGTCAAAGCATAACATATTCTCTCCAAATGAGTGTAACGGGCCTCATATGGAGTGAATTGCTTGCTCAATTAGTAAATGGCTCGCTCCTTCTTCCCAGTCTCATCATGTTGACCAAGCACACATCCAAATGCGTTATTCGAGACAAACAAATATAGCAACAGTAGACTCCCTTCTCGTGGAGGAACCAACACCGACAGATTGGACAAATAATTCTTGATGGCATCAAAAACAGTTTGACATTCTCCGGTCCACTTTGTCAAAGCATCTTTTTTCAACAACTTGAAGATTGGCTCACACACCACGGTGGACTGAGCTATAAATCGACTGATGTAGTTCAACCTTCCTAGAAAAGTCATCACCTCTTTTTTGGTCTTCAGAGGAGGTAATTCTTGGATTGCCTTGATCTTGGAAGGGTCAAGCTCGATGCCCCTCCTGCTGACTATAAATCCCAACAACTTGCCAGCTGGCACTCCGAAAGCATATTTGGAGGATTTAACTTCAAATTGTATCGACACAGGCGATCAAAGAACTTTCTCAACTGAGTTAAGTGATCCGAACTCTCACGGGATTTGATTATGACATCGTCTACATACATCTCAATCTCTTTATGAATCATATCATGAAAGATGGTTGTCATAGCCCTCATACAAATAGCACCCGCGTTCTTGAGACTAAAAGGCATCACTCGATAATGATATACACCCAAAGGCGTAATGAAGATTGTCTTTTCTGCATCTTCTTCATCCATCAGGATGTGATGATAACCCGCATAACAATCCACAAATGACTGCACCTCATGCTTAGCATAATTATCAATGAGAATGTGAATGTTTGGCAATGGAAAATTATCTTTTGGGCTAGCTTTGTTAAGATCTCTGTAGTCAACACAAATTCTGATTTTTTCGTCTTTCTTGGCAATCGAAACAACGTTGGCTAACCAATTCGGATATTGTGTCACTTTCACTACTTGAGACTCGATCTGTTTGGTAATCTTCTCTTTGATCTTTAAACTCAACTCAGGCTTGAACTTCCGAGTCTTTTGTTTTACAGGACTGAACTTTAGATTAATCGGCAACTTATGGGACACCATATTCGTACTCAGTCCTGGCATAACTCTGTAAGACCAGGCAAATACATCAATGTATTCTCTAAGAAAATAAACCAGGTCCCTTCTTTGAGCTTCAGTCAGATGGACGTCGATTCTTACCTCTTTAACACATTCCTCATCTCTGAGATTCACAATTTTGGTTTCTTCTAAATTTGGCTTGTGCTGATTCTCAAATTGTCGAAACTCTTCAGCAATATGTTTAGGTACCTCATTTTCTTCTTCATATTCCTCACACTCATCATCACCTGCCTCATTTTGTTCACTGGGTTCATGACATGACATGACATTGACAGGTTTTAAATTAATATTATTGAAATTATAAACAAACAAAGTTAGGAAAGTAAAATATAAACAAATAAGGAAACAAATTTTGATAAAAGAGGCTTTCATTTAAATTGAAAAACAAGCACAAACTTTGGCCACGGCCAAGGGCCATTTTTCCTTTTTAAACATCATGAGGGAATTTAAAAACTTCAAACAAATAACAACTACATAAAGGGTGGGTCTCGGACCTCTTTTGGACTACCACCGATTTTTAAAAACAAACAAACGTTCTTTCTACCCAAATAAGCGGGAAATCAAGAGTGGTGTGGAGGTCCAATTCTGTAATTGCTCCTCAGGTTCTGCATCACGGATGCCTGATGTCCCGACCTCTTCATCGGTGGCCGCATCAATCTCCTCAAAAAGGCCCCAGATTCCTTCCTTAAGACCATCATCATTGACATATCCTCGCACCGAGAATGACTTGTACAGATGAGGAATTGGCCTGGCCAATGCTTGATCAACACTCTTGTTCTTTATCTCTGCTTCGTCATCTGTTGGGACATACCCCAAACCAAACTTTGCTCCTTTGGCGGAGATTTGGATAGGCTCAACAATTCCTTGAAAATGCTTCCCCAATCCAAAACCTGGTTTGAAACCGCTCTGGAGCATAACAATAGCGATCATCTTGTACACAGAAGGCATAAGAGGTTGTGGAGCCAAGTCATCACCAGTGGCATTTACCAGCTCCACCGTGTAGAAATCACAACCTCGAGAGATATCATCAACTATCGGTGCATACCCATTGGAATGGCTCCCTTCACCATAAATGACCAATTCTTGGTCCTTCCAAACAAATTTCATTAGTTAGTGAATGGTAGAAGGCACAACCCCAACCATGTGGATAAACGGTCTTCCCAAAAGCAAATTGTAACTGATGTTGATATCCAACACCTGGAACTCCACGTTGAATTCCGTAGGACCCACCTGAATATCCAAGTTTACCGCACTCAATGTGTCTCTTTGCACTCCATTAAAAGCCCTCACATTGACTTGGTTCTGGTGAAGCTTTCCCAGGTCGATTTTCAGCTGCCTCAGAGTCGAAGGTAGGAAAATATTAAGACCAGATCCGTCATCGACCAAGACATGATTTATTATCTTGTCTCGACACATAGTGGTGACGTGCAGAGCTTTGTTGTGCATCCTGCCTTCAAAGGCAGCTCTTTGTCACAAAAACTGATTCGGTGTCTTTGAATGACCTGGCTTATCATGGCTGCTAGATTATCACTGTTAGTACCCATAGGCACATAAGTATCATCCAAAGCCCTCATTAGAGCCTGCCTATGCATTTGCAAACTCATCAACAGGGCCCATACAAAAATCTAAGTCGGCGTTTTCTCCAAATGCTTCACAATCGAATATTATTTCGACTGCATTTTTCTCCAGAACTCCTCGGCCTTGGCTTCACTGATTAGTCTTTTTGTTTGGTCCTTCTTCTGCCCTTCTTGAGCCAATTCTTCTGGTGTGTAACATCTACCATATCTGGTCATGCCTTGAGTGGCAGCCGTTTCAATCACAAACTTTGGTCGGGCAAAAATTTCTCTTGGCACCAAGTCAACAGCTTTCTTGGGTGTCAGAATCACAAACTTTTTCTTCTCTCTAATGCTCAACGAGGCTACAACCCTTTCTAGTTCATTAGGAGCGATCAAAACTATTGCCTTTGTCAATCACTAATTATCATCTGTCTCTATCATATTGATAGTGACGCCTCCATGATTTGGCAAAGGATTACTATTGACATTGGGCACTACTGTCTGAAGAGAGACCACGTTCCAGTGAATCAAGCCTTGGATTTTATGCTTCAGGTTGATACAGTCCTCGGTATAATGTCCAACATTATTGGAGTGATATGCGCACCTCTGATCAGGTCTGTAAAACTTTGATCTAGTATCAACCGGCTTTGGTCCACTTGATGAATATATCATGCTGCATTTAATCGCTCGAATAACTTTGTTCGGCTTTCGATGAGCGGAGTGAAATTTCTAGCAGGCTTGTTCTCAAATCTAGGACGTGGGGATTGTAGTTGCCTTGTTGAGGGGGAGGCATTTGGCAATAATTTGGAGCGTTTAGACGGGGGACTTATTATCTGGGATATGAGTTGGTTTGGTAATTTAGTTGTGGAGCTTGGTAGTTCGAGGGGGTATTTTGGTAAAGTGGAGCTGGGGTTTGGTACGTTGGGGGAGGATTTTGGTAATTTGCTTGAACGTTAGCATAATTGGGGGCGACGTTCCGGTAGTGATAAGGTGGCTTTTGGTAAACTGAAGGGGAAGTTTGGAGGCCGAACTCTAGCTGCCTCCTTTCTCCATCTGTATGCAAATTCTCTGTAACTTTCATTTGATTTCTGCTTTATTTTTGCAAGGAATAACGATCAGGAACGATCTCCACATTGTAGGCGAATCGTTCGATAAAGTCCTTAACCAGAGCATTCCAGCTAGGCTAATGTCTCATTTCATGAGATGTAAACCATTCCAGAGCCTCTCCACTCAGACTTTGGCTAAAAAGCCGCATTAATAAAGCTTCATCTCTTCCCAACTCCCACGAGCTGGTCATAGTAGGCCCTTAGGTGCGCTAAGGGGTTCCCTATTCCTCCGAAAACGTCAAATTTTGGCAACTTGAATCCTTCTGGGAGGTACAAATTTGGATGAATGCATAAATCCTCATAACTTAGACTGGTGACTTCAGGAATACACTGTAACTCTTTCATGGCTTTTTGAATCTCTTACTTCATATCCATCTTGGTGGCCTCTTCCTTTGACCTCCACTCTCTCTCTCGCTCCTCATAGTGGTCAAGCTCAGAACCATTGGCGTCATGCTCATTGGGGACCGGGATTTGGAAAATGGCTTTTTGAGGTAGGGGTGGAGCAATGGAGGGACTCTGGGCATTTTGAGGGGTTTGATAGTTTTGAGGGAAAGTCTGGGGGCTGGTATATTGATTTTGGTGGTGGAGGGAAGTGTGCAGGTGGCTAATGTTTTGATTTTGAGGGGGCGGACAAGTTTGAAGGTTAGCATTTTGAGGAGGGAGTTGCGCTTGGGGGTTGGTACTTTGAGGAAGAGGTGGTGTTTGGTAAGAGGCGGATGCATAATGGGGATTTTGGGTGGTTAAGTCGATAATTGAGGGATTCTGAGCGGGACCGGAGGGTGGGTTTTGAGCCTGTTCCGCGTTTGAAGGAGAAAAGTGAAGTGGGGGCCTTCCGTCTGCTGGAGCATTGAAAGCAAAATCTGGATTAGGCATATCTTGTCTTCTCTGCTTTTCTACCCTCATCTCGGTGATCTGCTGCATCAACTGCATAATTAGTTTGTTCTGATCCGCAATGATGGGCTGAGCCACGACAAGATCGGTAAGGCCAATCTTTATCACCCATTGTTGACTTGCCCTTCCGAGAACTTTGACTGGGTAAGGAATTTGTAGGCCTTTTTGATCTTGTAAAATAAGGGTGTTCAGCCAGCTTATCAACACAGATCAGTTCTAACTAGCTGTAGAGGAAAACAACTCAAAGGCAAATAAGTTAGTTTTGATTTTGGACAAACAATGCAAAATATCACATAGACGACATATAAACACATAAGAGTTGCTTTGTTTGAGGACATGTTAACCCACAAATAATGGGGACTGATTTTTTGAACAAGTAGGAATATGCTCGTTTTATTTTGAGGCTGGTGACTCCGAAAGGTTAAATTGTGTTCAGCTAAGGTCTTCTTCTAGCATGTCTCGGCATCTGTTGATGTGAATTCAATGTTTCCTTGTAGAATGAAAAGGGGGAAAAGAAAGTTTTAAAAAGATAGGGGCCGAGCCTTGAAAGACTGCCTACGTATCTCGCAAGGAGAATTCAGGCCCAACGTAGTTCGAATACAAAAGGAAATTCTCATTTTCATCATTCATTTGATTGATTACAAGGAAAGTGGAAGGAGAATATGCAATAAAACTCCTAAAAGATAAGTGGTGTCTTTATCAAAGCTTCTTCTTCTGACTGCAACATTAATCATAGGGGGTAAATTCAACTTGAATCTTTTCCATGTTGATGAGGGATTCCACATCATAGCGAAACCCGAGGCACCTTCCAATGTTGTGATCTATGGCGTCATGATAAGGGCAGGGTTTCCAGATTTCAATCCCAACGGGAACAATTGCTTCGTCATCCTTTCTGATAAAGGCCAAGACCCTTTTTTGAACCAATTAACAGTAGATCTCCAACAACTTTTTCTTACAAGGCGTGAAGTAGTGACAATAAAACAAAGTGTGTTCAGTGACCGGCATACTGGGCTCCGATTGGTCACAGGTAAGGGCGGTGTTCTCAACCCACATATATGGGATCTTCCCAACGTTGATCAGGTTGCGGATTGCTGCCTTAAGCTCCACACATTCTTCTATAGTGTGTCCTCTTTGGTTCGGGTGGTAGACACACGTCTTTTGAGAGCTTTCATGCCCAAACCCAAAAATGTTTCCTTCGAGAGGCTTTAGCATGCGTGAAGCCTTAAAGTGCTCATAAAATAGGGCACACGACACAACTCTTGCCCCCACGCTATGTGTCCGCTCATAAGCTGGGAGAGTGATCTTTTTGTCTCCTCCTTTAAGATGTTCCAGGAAGGGAGGCATTTATATAGATGATTTCCTCATCGGTATCTTCTTCAGTAGCTCCAGGGTGAGTGTTTTCATGACCACTATTGGCTTCTTGATTGAAGAAAGAGCATTTTCCGCGTATCTTCTGAAGCCTCATGGTTATATCATTATTGAAGACATCATGTTCCTTCCGCATAACAATCGTCTCCTCGTTCATGATAGCATATCTTGCCATCTTAGCCGCTAGCTCCGCGTCTAGTGCTGCACGTTTGGCTTGCGCAACTACGGTGGCTAGTTCTACTTCTATTCTTCTTTCTCCCATCTCTCGAATATCTTGTTTGAATCGACGCAGTTTCATCCTTAAATTCTCCTCAGTCGTCTTCACCTCGACATTCTAGCTTTTTTCCATTTTAGCAGCAATTTTACCTTTCCTGTGATGATAGAGTAACGTTTTAGGATTTGATAGTAGGATTTTATTTCTGGCTGAGAAACTCAAGACTTATGGAATTTTTGGTCGGACATTTGGTAGTGACTTGTATTTGGTATTGTAGGGATTTTTGGATTTTTTTTTGAAAAGGAGTGGGCTAAAGAATGTCCTCATTCAAAGAAACATACCACATAAACAATTAAAGCACAAAAGTAAACAGACAAATATCGCGTCCTAAACATACATGTGACCCTTTTGTGCCAATGGTAGGCCTAGCGAATCGAAGGATATATATGTCTTTTTAAGCCAATTCATTATCTCCAAAATATTTCATTAATAGCATTCAAAAATGTTTGACAAACATAAAATTAGGGAAAAAAGTTAGGAAAGTAAATTACAAAACAAAGTACAGATAAAGCAATCCCTCGCAAGGGACAATAACAAACTCCAAGCTCATCCTGATCCTTCACCAAGTCTGGTCCTCTTGGCGATGCTGACCTCTTCCCACATAGCATATTTGTTCACCCATAGGTGATCTCTTGCCAATCGAGCCCCTTGATGTCTGAACCTCTCGACCAACTGAATCTGTTGTTCCATGCTATCATCTAGTTTTGACATGCATTGCCTGGCTCTTTGTAGCTCTTTCTTTAACTGAGCTATGACTCTGGTGTCTTCTGAATGTCGGCGTTGGTGATCCAACTCATTCTTGTCATACTTCTCGTGGAGTCGATGAAGTCAAATTTGATGCTTGGCCCCAACATCTGTAATAATATGGGGGACATTTGGACCAGGCTCGATAGTTCCAGCGATGCTCTTCTTTAACCATTCCTTGTAATCCTTAGAACATTCAGGACGAAACCTATTTGGTACCGGTTCACCCAATACCCTTCGAGTCTTCCATGTTCTACGTATGTCTTCAACATAAGAGATTCGTCCATTTTCATGATCGGTTGCAAATTTCCTCATGTCCGCAATTTGGGGATGTCTTGTTTCCCTCCCAATTGTCTAAGGACTCAACCGGGAGCATATGGTCTAGTTCCTCTTAATCCGGCAAATATCAAGTAAAGGGTCTTTTCCGCTCGAATCACCATTTGCTTTGTCACCACCAGACTTTCTATCGACCACTACACGTTTTCTTCTCTTAGCCCTCGAAGTCTTGGATACCAGAATTTTAGACCTCTAGTTTTGTTGCAATTATTATGGTACATCCACCAATCGTGACCTGTAAGTTCGTCTGATCATTTTAATGGATCTGGTTCTTCTGGATTATGGGCTTTGATCAAGTGTCTCATCATCCACCATTGAAGTATCATGTTGCATCCCTGAAAGAAACGCTCTCCGCTTTGACACTTGTCCAAAGTCCTATAAATGTCGGCCAAAATCATAGGCGCCAAAGTGTAGTACTTGGTTGCCGACCCGTAGCCCACTCTAGAAAAGATAGCATGAGTGACTATTATTACACTTGGATGGATGGTGTAGTTTGGTCCTTGGGGAAATACCATCGTCCCAAGTAGGCATATTGCAAACGCAAGAGGACATGCCTCCTTTCATTTTTCTTTTGAGACAAAATCTTCTTTAAATTTCTCGTAAGCTCTCGCATGTCCAAATCGATAATAGAGCTTTCTAAGCGGAATTTTTGGTCCGGGAAGCTTGTCCATCCATTCGGCTTTTACGAGTGACATTTTTTCTTTGATTTCGGCAAAATCCCATGTTTTAGGGAAAAGAAGATTTGTATCGGGTTGATGCTTCCTCTTGTTGCACATGTCGACACTCTCATAACTTGCAAGGACTTCTTCAATAGTTGGCGTCATTTCCACTTCCCCGAATCGAAATACCATATTGTCGCTGTCCCAAAACTTTACCATTGTTCTAATTAAATCAGGCCAAGCCACCATTTCCATCAGTGACGGGAGATGGCTTATGTGTCTTTGAACCTTTATCTTGTCTCTGTTGTTCATGAACTTCCACCAAACTTAGAGGTAAGGATCAGGTATGGTCACCATTCGGGTTCTCAGAGGCTCATGTGCTGGATTCATCCTACAAGAAAAACAGACAAATGTAAGTTACCCCCACCGCTGTAGATAATTGATTTGTTTAAAAATGACATACACATCTTTCAATTAAACACATAAGCATGATTGTCTTTTTATTTGCAAATGAGCCAAATAGACACAAGATGGACTTCTAATTGGCCCAACATGCCTTGGGTGTTGGGTCAACTTAGTTCAGAATGCGCTAAAAATCGGGATTTGGTTTCGCTCTACGCTAGTTGACTAAGAGTGACTTTTGAAAGACCGGGAACCCAAACGGCCAACTTAGGCTGGAACTCACGGCAACCATTAGACGCATGACGAACCAATAAATTGCCGATCATTCCGAAAAAAGGGTTGAGTATAAAAATGTCTGGCTGCGGTTCCGCAAAACCATCCTTTAATATACTGTACATATAATAGGAAATGTCATGAAATGCAATGACAGTTATAGCAGTTTAAACACATTAAACAAAAATAAACAATTCAACAATTAATCAAATAAGTCAAATTTTATGGTTAGAACTTAATTAAGTCCCCAGCAAAGTCGCCATTTCTGTTTTATTTAGAAAATATAAATGAAAATGACTTAAGTTTCAAAAAAATTGATTAAACTTACAGTTTAAGAGAAATCGAATTTCCAAAGAAACAGAATTGCCACTTAATTTTTTAATAAAAATCAAGGAAAAAGCTTAAGGGTTTCCAAAAAGACCTAAACAGATAAGATCACTTGAAAATAAAGGGGTTAGAAGTTCAATTTACATTTCGAGAAGGTGTTAGGCCCTCGGAATGTCCGCTAACTAGCGGTTGACCGGTGATTTGACTAAAATGACTTTTATTTATTTACTATTTTTATTTATTTTTTTGCATTCTTATTATTATGATTATTATTATTATTATTATTATTATATAATTATCTTAAGGGAAATATGACTAAGGGAGATTTTCCTGAAGGGAAATAAACTGAGTGTTTACAAGATTTATTTTAAAATAAGAGCTAAGTAATAAAAAATATATACTTTAATTTAAAAAAAATGAAATGACCATCCTTGAGAATTTAATTAAATTAAACCATGAGATAATCAAAGTGTTAGTCAAATACAATAAAATAAATAAGAGAGGGAAAGGAAAGACATTGAATTTGGGCCAAAATTTCCAAATCTGCAAAAAAAAGAATTCATTGTTGCTTTTGGCCCTTTTTCAATCCTCATTGATCATGATATACACCAAGTGTATATTCGATGTATACACTATGTATACCACTAATTCTCGGACTCCTGGATCTGTATTTTGTTTTAAGCTCCGTATTTCTGCATTTCTCAATCTGCATTTTCACGTTTTAACCTGTATATCATATTTTCTGACTGTATATCAGTGTATACAACAGATATATCAGCCTATTTTTGAACTTTTCGGATACCAAGAATCCAAATTCCAGCCCCTGTACTTTGCATTCTGCCATGTACGCCTATTCGTCAACTTCCAATGATCCAAATGAAAGAGAGGTCGACTCGATGAGGAGGAATTGAGCATATGGCTCGATTAAAAATGCAAAGGAGAGGAGAAAGAGTTCACCATGGACGCAAAAGGGTTTTCACACATGCAAACGAAGCAAAGGAAAAGAGTTAATATATAAGCCGACTTGAGATGAAAATTGAGAGAGTAACACGATTTATTGCAAATGTGGACGAACTCAAGAGAGTATAAATCAACATATAATCCCACTAAAGTATATCATATAGAAACACACCGGGAAACTAACAAAAGCTTTAAGGGGTCGCTTGGTTTGAAAACAAGTTATGCCGGGATACGTTATGATGGGACACGTTTTTTATTGCTTGTTTGGTTTGTTGTATTATAACTAATAAGCATTGGGTACTTTCTAAGAATTAGTTATTTATTTACGAAAATATCCTCTATCCTATTTAGCTTTTTATATATAGTTTTTTTTATAAAGCCTTTAGTTACTCACTCTTAATAATAAAATCAAATGAATCTCAATTATTGATAAGTTTACTATCCACATGAATCAAAACTAGAGCAAGCTATGAAGGCTAGTGGGGAGCATCTTTTCTTTACCGTCATAAGAAAAAAAATAGACAAATATAAATGAATAAAAAGTGGAGCAAAAAATAGCACAATAACAATAACCATAATTGAATTGAAATTTGGTAAATTTGATAACATTTCTCGTTGCAAAAAATAACTTTTTAACCCATTGCAAAAGAAACAAAGTTCAAAAAGGACTCAAACAGTTGAATCATTTTATCAAACTAAAATTATAGACTTATTTGAAATTTATCAAACAAAATCTAATGAACAGCAAAAATTTCAGCAACTTTACAAATATGAAATAAAGATATGAAAAGTGATAATCAAATAGATTTCAAGGATATTCTTGTCATTTTGATTGTTTTATCCTAGGATGAGTTATCTTGGTATTGTTATTCCACCAAGAGGAAAGGATAACTTATAACCAAACAAGAAATAAAGAGACACTAAAAAGTTATCCCATGACTATTTTCTCTTATCCATTACACCAAACGACCCTTAAGGGACTAATTAAGAGGGAATACTAATCATTTCAAACCAATGAATCAATACAGCAGCTGCAACATACGCATATGGTCAGCAAACTTAGAAAAAGGGAATAAGATTGACTTTTACCCCACACATCCAAGTAACCAAAATATATAGAAAACAACATGTGTACAGTTGAGCATGGCGAATATATGTTTTTGCAATATTATATACCAAGGAAATCATTTTGAAGAAGACGCACACTCCAGGAAGCGAATTATGCAAACTATTTAAGACTAATGTAAAGAAACCTTACTAATAATTAAAAGTTACACTAAAGAAGAGGTTCAACAACAAACTAATGGAAAAAATCCTTCAAAATGAATGAATATCAAACATATAGATGTTTTCTAGCTTATAGTCGATTAGAACTACTCAGACCATGATATATTGTTTTTGATCGAAGTAACTCTTCTAAAACAATATAACAAACTAAAATGAAGAGCAGTTAATACTTACAGGCTGTGTAAACATCGAGAGGCAGATTCGACACACAAAGAAAATGAATGAATAAAACAATGAGATAAATTCAAATAGTGCGACACATAATCAACAGAACTGAAGCTAAGACGGTGACCTTTAAGCTCAATATCGGAACTGGATGATGAAGTCACATAAGAAACAAAGTGTAACATATTGAAACCACCAAAACTCAACGATAATCAATCAGCAAATAGCCATATAACAGAGCTTTTCCAACATCAGAAAATAGCACATCGAGATGGAGAAGGAAACGAGGAGAATGCCACAAAGGAAGAAACATTACCTTTTTCGACTCAACGAACTTGAGACGAGAGTGAGCAGGGCAACAACGAGCTAATTCCAACACCATAAAATTTGAATCTTGAGCAGCTGAGGATGAAGTGCAAATCGGACTCGAGCAAAGATTCGCTCACGACTTAGGATTACAGAAAACGTATAATATTTCTTAAGTATAAGAATGATTGTTCCCCAAAAAAATTCGACTCCCTTTCTCTAATGATTGTCTCTAACAAAAAAAATTCAAGCCCAAAAATCTCTCTTTCAATTTTTTTTTCTCCCATTCAACAATGACTAAGAGGGAATATATAGGGGATTTTAGGGTTCCCAATCTTGGGGGGAAAGAGGTGAATATCCGGATAGGGCCAAGGACCATTTTGAAATTCAAAAATTCAAAATCTTTGACCAATTCGGACAAACACCCTTTTCTTGCGATTTCAACCCATTCCGAAAGAGGAAAGGGCGAATCGACGCTTGGGATCGATTTCCTCATCCTTGGGGCGCAACGTGACATCATCTCACAACCACAAGGACAAAAGCATGCAGCTCTCACTGCTGCTAATGTACGACATTTCTAGGTTTCTTATCGTTTGAGTCGCTGGAATGTTGAGAACGTTGGAGAGCAACATTGGGAAGCTGTTGGGTTATCTCTTTGCTGAAAGAAGTTGGGCAGGGTTTAGGGTCATTTAAGAGTGTCAAAAATGGGCTGGTGGGAATAGAAAGAGTGGGCTAGGAATTGTTGGAATTATAAAAGAGGTGGGCTGGGAAACCTGGGCTTCACATGAGAAAGGGCTACTTTGAAAATAAAAAAGGCTGATTGTTGGAATTAGTCAAAAATTAAAAGGAACATAGCCCAAAGATTGGTCTTAAAAAATAATTAGGTGTTAAAATATGAGATGGCTAATTTTGCAATTGCAAGCATGGCTATTGGATTACAATTATAGTCAAATAGCATTCGAAACCTAACCAAATTGAGATAATTCAATGAAATAGGCTAGGACTTGAATAAGACGAGTTAATATTAATTAATTAATGAGCTTTTTAATCTCAACGAAATAAAATAGTTAATTTAATTATATACTTATTAGTTAGAAATATAAACTCTTATATAACTAAAATAATTAACCAAATATTTTTTAGAGGATTTTCGATTGTTCATAAAATATACTGATTATATACATAATTATGTAAAACATAATATATTATCTAAAAAATTATAAAAATGATAAAACTAATTAAAAGTAACTTGAAAAATATTTTGAACCTTATAAAAACCAAATATTACAAATCGTTTGGAATTTAAGAAGCTCGATGATTAATTTGTATTGTGGAGTTGATTTTTAATTTAAATAATAAGAAAATGCTTATAAAATAAATATATGACTTCTCCAACAATTTGACGTGATAATACAACAATGTAACTTTACAAATGCTCATAAAATAGAAACAATAATAACTAACATGAAAATAACTACACAAGTGTAACACAAAAGAAATTAAGAGAAATATGGTTCTTATTTTAGGTTTCTGACAATTTATATAATGTGAAGTTGTGAACTCAAAGTCATTGTAAGCATGATTTGAAAGCTAAAGGAAAAATGTGATAACTAGTAAAATATTGAGATTAATATTTAATATATGTGTACGGGCAAAAATAATAAATTACTAACTTCAATTTACTCAATATTAAAAAAAAACATATTCAAATCAACAAATTGATGATATTTTTTTTACAAAATCATTAAAAATTATTCACACAATAACCTAATAACAATTAGCATCATATATATATATATATATGTCATGACACAACCCATCGAGCCGTGCGGGCACCTACTCTAACACCTAAGTAGGAGAACCATCATATCTCAATAATTTAAAACATGCGGAAAATTAAACAAACAGAAATAAAATATACTAACGTAATTTTATAAATAAGAACTTTTAACACAATTGGTTAAGACTTGTAAAATAATTAACACCCCCAATGATCTAGTCCAAACAGGTACAAGAGCTACTAAGAGTACAAACTGGGCATAATAAATAAAAGAAACAACTCCCACCATGTGGAAGGAAAAGTAGAAGCTGCTGGAGAATTCTTCATCTTCACCTAAGGAAACATTACCGACCTACATCCAGACTATGTCAAAAAGACATAGCAAGAGTAGTATCAGTACAAACCACACGTATTGGTAGGCATCATCGGTCAACCCAACACCCACCACATAACATAAGAAAACAACTAGTAAGATCATGCAATAAAACCCCTCGCTTCTCCACCTTTACCCTCTTTCGAAAACCAACGAATCACGCTAGTACTCTAACTACAAACCACCTTTCCGGTCAACCAACTTACTAGGTTCTTGATCATAGACTAACCATTCTAACACATAGAAATGTCCCCAATTACAACTACAAGCATTCCAACTAACCACTCACGTCAAACCCTTACTTCCTCTTCATATTACCAATCGCGGCCACATAGTACATTACGTCACACTTTCTAATCCCTAACCACAAATACCTTTCTCCCAAGTGAAATCCACCTAAGCACTTACAACATGTACACTACCCTCACTCCTTGCCATTACCATACACGACACCCTTACTCGGACATTAACAATTCTTGAAACGTTGAATCCCCACCTCCGTATCATCCCCCCGGTTGGGTGTGCCCTTTTCGGTTCACTTTTTATCAAGATACATATCAAGTTTACTCAACATAAAATAACAATAAAACATAAGTCCTCATAACCATAAAACAACTCCGGGAAAATACAACATCAATTATCATTACGAACAAGGTACAATTTCACAATCCTCAAGGCATACATTTATGTCAAATCATTAGGCCTCTCATGGAACCCAAACCCAAATAGTTAGCATACCAGAATGTGGTAGTCGATCCAATGATTATGCCGGAACGTGGCAACCAATCCAAGTTAGTGTGTCGGAAGGCAACACCCAATCCACAATCACAATGTATATCATCACAACCACACAACAATAGTGATTCACAACATATAATTCTTCGTTCATGCTTACTTACAGTAGGTGTGATAAAAAAGCTTCGTTCACATTCATGTATGTATTATAATGAAACAATAATAAGCCCATAACACACAATCATAGAATCACCACCATCTCAAGGAACTACTAATCGTCCTATATCATGTAAGCATTAATTCAACCATACCTAGCCCTAGTTCATCATCTAAGGCTTCTTCCTAGGATTTAACCATATTTTTTCGGTGAACGAAGGCCTAAGCATAAATCCTACCGTTGATTTACATATATTACGCAATGAGCACATATTTATAACTACTCAATTCATAAATGTAACGCCCCTCAAAATGAAGTAGGAAGAACTAGAGCTTCACATGTGTTTTGATGGAGTATGGTTGTCCCGAGTCGTGTTTAAAAGAGTTTCCTAAGTCAACGTCAAGGCACGTGCTAGACTCTATGTTAAAAGGGTGTTTTTAAATGATGGTTTAAGGAAGAGGCATGTGCCAAACCAAGGGGACAAGGCTTGCTCAACCTTGGCCAAGATACTGCCCCATGACCACAGACCACTTCACGACCAGTGGTCATGACCACGGCTCGTAAAAGTGGCCGTGAAGGTCACTTAATGGCAAAGCTTGCAAGCCCATTTAGCCAAGCCACTGCCTCCAAGTTCACGAGCATCACCACGACTCGTGGTGTTGACCACGCATCGTGGGAGCTTCCGTGAACTTGACTTGGCCTTGGAGAGCTTGGCAAGTGAGGGAGGCTCACTGCCTCAAGGACCACGGGCACCACCACGAGCCGTGGTGCCCCTCACGACCCGTTTAGTTGGGCGTGGTCCTTGACGGGCTGCCTCAAGAGAAGGGTTTTTAAGTAATTTCGTTTTAATTGTTTATTATGTTGTGTTGATTTTAAATGGTTTATATGATAAATATATAAGGTTTTAAGTCTTTTAACAAGTCATTTACTCTCTTTTCCCAAATCAAATCCAAAGTTCTTCTCTCTCAATATTTCTCTCTTAACTCAAGGAAGAAGGAGAAGTAGAAACCTAGGGTTTTAGATTTCAATCTTTCTTCATCAAATTTTTGTGGGATTCATCAAGTCTAAGGTATGGTGACCGTTAATCCTTGATTATCCTTTCTTTCAAGGAGTCTATTCAAAAGGGTTTCAAAAGTCTTCAAAGAACAAAAAGCCTTATTTCTATTCTAAGCATGGGTTCATTGATAAATTGTTTTCAAAAGCATTATATTGGTGAATTAAAGTAGAATTGATTATTTTATATGAACTTTCTTCAAGAATCCATGTTTTCACTAAAACCCTAAATTTGCTATGAAGTGGGTCTATTTCTATAAATTCAAAGTTGATGGAATTATGTGTAAAGTGAATTGTATTGATATCTCTTGTGTTTTTTAAATGTTTATTTATGATTAATTGTTGATAATGGATGAATTAAGGGTGGTAAGCCTTATGGGTGAAGTATTGATGATTTTGGCTATGGCTTTGGATTATGGTAAGAAAGCTTGAACTCTCGTTATGGAATTGATTGTTGTTGGTAGGTTGAACCCACCTTTGGTGGAAGTGTTATATCTTATTCTTGTGTGGTATTATTGGGAATTGAGGCCATGAAGGGCAATATATGAGTGTTATTATATTGTTGTATTTTTATACATATATGAGGCTATATGTAAAGTCCTATATGAAGCTATATGTAAAGTTTGTGTGAAGCTATAATGTGAAGATATTCTAATGGTATTAATGTCATAAGGTATAAAGTGTTATTATGCTAATGTGGAAGCATGTCTCTCTTGAAATGGTGATATGTGGTGATGATGGACTATGATGAGTTTTCATAAGATGATGTTGTAGATCATATGCTAGACTTGAGTATCTTGTCTTGTGTCATGGAAGCTTGATTATATATATGAATGTTTTTTTGGGCTATGACTTAGTAATGGAGCTCTTTCTATAAATGCTAAAAGAGGAATTCAGGCAAAGACTTGAATTGGTAGGCTTAAGCATAGTGCCTTTTTATGAGTCTTGCTTTCCTAAGAAAATGTATAACCTTGAAGGATGGGCCTTAGGGCGATGTTCCCTTCTTGAGTGAAATGATAGACTTAGAGATGGATGGAGCCGGAACGGCATGAAAATCCTTATCTAAGAAAGTCAAATGAGCTATCCTTATGAACCTAGATTGGCTATTACTAAGAAATGGGGCCTTTCTTGGGAAGAGGTACTATGAGTTGGTTGAACTAGAAAAGGAACCCTCTCTAGTACATATGTGATTGAATACTCTATGGAAACCAAGGCTAAGCACCGAGTGGATGTGGTTAGGATGGTGGCCCAGTTAAGCATAAGATTAGGCACAATGAACATCATTGGACATCTCTTAAACAATGTGCCAACATGGGTTGCTTTTAGTTCTACCCTTGGCAAGTAGAACAACCTCCACGGAGTAGGATAGACTCCGGATTTCATACCTTGCTAGTGTGGTCTATGTCGGTTAAGACCTATTTCCATCATGTGGGATGTGCACTCTAGTATTGGATAGGTTCTACAACGTGTAGGTAGTAGTATGGGATGCTATCTACACATGGCACGAGTAGGCTTAAACGATGCTAAAGTGAGTTCCCTAAGCCTTAGGGCTATTATGTGATTGTCCCCTATATGCTTGTGTGTCTCTTAAATGGTTTTATAAAGAATGTTGACTTAGTGTGTTATAATGTAATGATAAAACCCTTGTCTATGGTAACTCTTAGGAACACTTAGGTGTATATGAAGAGGTTGTATGGGCGGTCACTTCATTATTCACTTAAGTGTGGCTTAGGGTGACTTGAGATAGATGCTTAAATGGTAATGAAGGAATTACTTTACTATCTTGTTTAAGTATCGTGCACTTGAATTAATTAAGTTGTAAATGATGTGAATATGGTCTTAATTGTGAATGGTGACTTGAAATGTGGGTTTATGCTTGTGGTTGTAAAGGTTTGTTAAAGAAGGTCTTAAAAGCATACATTCCTTGTAAATGTCCGCTGTGCATATTTTCCTGCATGGTCAGCATACTTAGTACTTATTGTACTAACTCCATATTTATCTATTGTTATAAGTGTAGGTGGTGGGAAGTGAGGAGATCTTTTGAGGAAGCTTGGGATATTGACTCTTCTCAAGAAGCTTGGTATGTCCTCATATATTCGAGGACATAGTTGTTATCTTTCTAGTATTTCCACTTAGACATTGTATAAGACTTATTTTTTTTATTGATGTAAAGGGCCGTGTCCTTAAAATGTTCTATTTGTGTCTAAGATGGTACATGAGACTTAGAATTTCTACTTCTTTACATTTAAAAGAATTTATGAGTATTATGGATTTGTTTTAAAAAATGTTTTTATTCTTTACAGTTTTTTTATTACCGAATGCGATGAATGAATGCTAAGACTTGTATAAGACCTCCGAGAGGTCGAATACGCATGTGACGGCTAGGGGGTGCTCCCGGGTCGTTACAATAAAAACCTAGCCTACCTGGGCGCCAAGCAATTGCATGGAAATTTGGCCTTCGATTCTTGCTTTCAGAATTCGTAAGGGTGATCTTGACAAGAAATCCGCAATCCGTCGAGATCCTTTCGCTATAAATCTCTCTCTACCTTTCCCAAGCTTGGAGCAGCTTTTTGGGGGTTTCTAGAGTGTTTTACGACTAATTTAGGTATTTTAGAAAGAAGGGAGAAATAAGAATTCGCGTTATTTACATTCTGCCTCGCCTATCCCGCCATGGCGACTATTTTTCCCGTTGTGGCGCTACCGCCCTAGCTGCATCTGGCCCACCCTGGCGGAACAGTGGCCCATTATTTCCCAAATTTTTGCTTTTCCTAATTAACTATAGTTTGGATCGTTATAATAGATACCAATTTATCCCTCGTTCATCCCCGAACGACTAGTGCATGGATAATCACACGCCCTATTTCGGAGTACTGCCAAACTAACGAATAGGGCCATCACGGAACCACGAAGAATGGTGACTTTTCAAATAGTTGACACAAGAAAGGTATTATACCCAAAGACTAGAAGAAAATTGAGGCAACACACGAAGAAATGAATGTATTTAAATTACACAGTCTAGCCCGCCAGGGTGGCAACCCTCCCGCTGAGGCAGGGCCGCTGTGGCGAGGATCTCCCGTTGAGGCGAGAGATCGGGCAACAGTAAAAGGGGGAAAAGGGAAACATTTTTCCCTAAACTTCCAAAAACTCTCCCAAAACTCCTCTCAATCACTCTCCTCCGAACATCAAAACTCAGGTAATATTCTTGTTCCTTACGCTCCTTACTAAATGAAAATGAAAATAGGTTGCTAGTTTTGATAGATAAACGTAGCATGGACACTTCCCTTACGTCCCCAACGTCCTGGGCATAAGGATTTTTGAATTACGGTTAAATCGATACCAAAATGGGTGGGGGAAGATGAAAGGTCTCTTGATATAAATCTCAGATTTGGGCTCCATTTAGGGGTTATTTTGCTAAAATAATTGTATAATTAGGTTCTAGGGTAGTTAATATACTCTGATCTGCTGAAATTCTATCGAAAATGGGGATTTTGGGACGAATAAGCGCCATGATTGCGCATGCTGTTCATCCCAGATGAATGCCGCTCTGGTGACCTTCATCCCGCTACGACGACCTTCATCATCCCACTATGGTGGGATATTTGGCCACTGTGGCGGGACTGTGGAAACAGTGGTCGGTTCCCCTTTCTAAGTTTTTAGAAATTTTTGTTTCCCCTTTGCCCCACTAGTGTCCAGTTCCATAGAGTTCTAACGTACATATTCCAATCCTTGCAGGTTTCTCTAAATGGTAGGGCTAAATGAGGACAACCTCCATTTCGTTCGGTTCCCCGATGTCGCGAGTCAGGAAAGACATCACGACAATAAGAATATAGGGTTCTTCTGCGAGAGAGATTTTGTTTTGCTTAAGTTGGAGGAGAAGGTGCTTGCCTTTTATGCTCGCCTGATGGAGTTCGGATGGACTCCATTGAATGAGGCTCCCCCGGATGCACGTTCCACTTGGGTGAGGGAGTTCTACGCCATCCTGCCCACTGTTCGATAGGACGATCCTCACCCCATGATCCGTATCCGGGGAGTTGACATCCCCCTTAATGCCACAACCATCAACGAGGTGTTAGAGTTGCTCGAGGTTCCGAATGCTTAGTACATGGCTAAGTTGCGGGAGATGGACCTGGGTTGGTTGAGGGACACCTTGATTGAGCCTGCGCACTGGGATCAGATTTATTGGGCTACTGTCGAGGGCATTACTAGCTCGGATTGTTCATCTGACACTAAGAGGTGGCTACACTTGGTGACTAGGAGGATCCACCCGTCAGGCAACCGTACCAATGTGACCTTTCCTCGGGCCTTGGTGGTGGCGTGCGCTATACATGACATCAAGTTGAATGTGGGGGAGTATATCATTTCGGAGTGGAAGATGTTCTACTGGGTAACAAGACAGATTTCTTTCTACCGGGACTTATTACTCCGCTGTGCAAGCGGACGGGAGTGCCACTCCTCGACACCGATGAGGTATTACCCATGGATCCCCCTTTCGACCCTCTTTTGATCAGGTCAGGTTCTACTTTCAGAAGCAAGATGAGGAGAACGTGCACGGTAAGCAATAGTAAGGCGGCCGTGTATTCGGACGACGAGGACCCACTCTCAGGTGCATGGGTCGAGGAGGATCTGGCGGCCGTCCAAAAGAGGTTGGGGAGTTCCTTTTCTAACTTCACCCTGGTTCCAACCAGCACTGCCCTAGAGGTCAAGATGCTCCGCCATGAGCTACGCCAGGAGCGGAGGAAGGGTCTGGAGAGGGATCGTCTGATGGTTCGGATATGGAAGACTGTGAGGACCATATTCACTTGTGTTGCCCCTGGTCAGGAGCTTCCCCGGGTCGAGAAAGGATATTTCCAGCACTTTACTTTTATGGACGAGGCAGCGACCGACCTGGTACCTCCAGAGGATCTAGACTCAAATGTTGACACCACCCAGTCTGAGGGTTCTTGATTTGGCTTTCGCCCTTCTTGGGCTTGTAAATTTTTGGACAACTTGGTTTTTATCTTTTTGCCTTTCTTATGTTTTGTAAGCACTTGGATGCTAGATTTCCTACTTTTTCCGTAGTAAAAGGTTAATCACTAAGTTTTATAAACTATTCTCGATTGCTGAACACTGATAGATTTGCAGGGGTTAACCTGGATACCATTTGGGGTCTTTATTGGGAAACTTGGAAAACTAGAGAGGGCAGAATGAGGTTCTACCTCGCCTCATCTCGCTCTAGCGGAAGAATTCCCGCTCTGGCGGGAATAATTTCACCCCAGCGGCCAAAACGGAAACAAAACCTCTACCGAGATTTTTTCTCTAGGGTTTTCTCTCTTTTCTAAATTTTACCTAGGTTCCCAGCTTTACCGAACAAACTTATGATAATCGTGTGAACTAGGAGAAATCCTTGACTACTCCAAGTCGAACCCACAATACACAACCAATTCATTCTTATTAATTCAGCACCACAACCCACACATCCCCAGGATACACCCAAATATTCACGCGGTTATTACACACGCGCAAGACACGTTCAGATCTTCCTCACAAAGTGCCTCGTAGTTTTGTCTAAACCCTCTCATCGAATCTAGTCAGGACCTTCTTTTCGCAACGAGATTCACAATACTCAAGTCGTTACAACTAGCATAATTTCAATCAATTAAGCCAACACATTGCACATATCAAAGTTTAGACAGACATTTATAGTGCACGTAACCACATCATCACATTCAAGCAGTTACAACTTTCACATTTATAGTTAATTCAGAAAACAAGAAGCACACATTCTCAGACTTCAAGTTACAACTCACAGACAAGTCCAAGTTCTTAATTAGTTACTTCGTTACATTGATGACCATTACTGATCATCCATGTATTTACACCGCCCCTAAGGCCAGATACCAATTGGAACCTTCTCAATTCCAATTTACCTTGCTTGTGTTCCTTCAGTCGTGACCACGACGTCCGATTCACTTTGCTGAGGTACCAATTGAAATTGGGAGATACCAATTGGACTCAACTCATACCACAAGCGACACTTCACACGAAAGGAGAGAATGAGTGGAACTATTTCCTAGAATGCTTCCTAGCTTTCTGGAGATTAGATGTGAACATCAACACACCAATCCACAGGAGTCTAATCGTCATTTTATTCTTTTACTGGGAGACCGGTAACCTGGGCTCTGATAGCAATTTGTTACGACCCAACCCACCGGGCCGTGCGGGCATCTACTCTAACACCTAAGTAGGAGAACCCTCATATCCCAATAATTTAAAACATGCGGAAAATTAAATAAACGAAAATAAAATATACTAAAGGAATTTTATAAATAAGAACTTTTAACACAATTGGTTAAGACCTGTAAAATAATTAACACCCCCAATGATCTAGTCTAAACATGTACAAGAGCTACTTAGAGTACAAACTGGACATAATAAATAAAAGACACAGCTCCAACCATGTGGAAGGAAAAGTAGAAGTTGCTGGAGAATTTTCATCTTTACCTAAGGAAACATCACCAACCTGCATCAAGACTATGTAAAAAAGACATAGCGAGAGTAGTATCAGTACAAACCACACGTACTGGTAGGCATCATCGGTCAACCCGAAGCCCACCACATAACATAAGAAAACAACTAGTAAGATCATACAATAAAACTCCTCGCTTCTCCACCTTTACCCTCTCTTAAAAACCAACGAATCACACTAGTACTCTAACTACAAACCACCTTTCCGGTCAACCTACTTACTAGGTTCTTGAGCATAGCCTAACCATTCTAACACATAGAAATGTCCCCAATTACAACTACAAGCATTCCAACTAACCACTCACGTCAAACCCTTACTTCATCTTCATATTACCCATTCACGACCACATAGTACATTACATCACGCTTTCTAAACCCTAACCACAAATCCATTTCTCCAAAGTGAAATCCACCTTAAGCACTTACAACACGTACACTACCCCCACTCCTCGCTATTACCACACACGACACCCTTACTTGGATATTAAAAATTCTTGAAACGTTGACTCCCCACCTCCGTATCACCCCTCGGTTGGGTGTGCCCTTTCTGATTCACTTTTCATCAAGATACATATAAAGTTTACTCAACATAGAAGAACAATCAAACATAAGTCCTCATAACCATAAAACAATTCTAGGAAAATACAACATCAATTATCATTACGAAAAATGTACAGTTTCATAATCCTCATGGCATACAATTATGTCCAATCATTAGTCCTCTCATAGAACCCAAACCCAAACAGTTAGCATATCGAAACGTGGTACCTGATCCAATGATTATGCCTGAATGTGGCAACCGATCCAATGAATATGCCTGAATGTGGCAACCGATCCAAGTTAGTGTGTCGAAACGCAACACCCGATCCACAATCACAATCACAATGTATATCATCACAACTACACAACAAGAGTGATTCACAACATATAATTCTTCGTTCATGCTTACTTACATTAGATGTGATCAACAAGCTTCGTTCACATTCATGTACGTATTATAATGAAACAAGAACAAGCCCACAACACACAATCATAGAATCACCACCATCCCAAGGAACTACTCATCGTCGTATATCATGTAAACATTAATTCAACCATACCTAGCCCTAGTTCATCATCTAAGGCTTCTTCCTAGGATTTAACCATAATTTGTTTGGTGCACGAAGGCCTACGCATAAATCCTACCATTGATTTACATATATTATGCAGTGAACACAAATTTATAACTACTCAATTCATAAAAGTCTTGCCTACCTGGGTGCCAAGCAATTGCACAGAAATTTGGCCTTCGATTCTTGCTTTCGGAACTCGTAAGGGTGATATTGATCGGGAATCTGCAATCCGTCGACATCCTTTCGGTAGAAATCTCTTTCTCCACCTTTCCCAAGCTTGGAGCAGCTTTTTGGGGATTTCTAGGGTGTTTTACGACTAATTTAGGTATTTTTGGAAGAAGGGGGAAATAAGAATTCACATTATTTACATTCTGCCTCGCATATCCCGCCCTGGCGACTATTTTTCCTGCTGTGGCGTTGCCGCCCTAGCGACATCTATCCCGCCCTGGCGGAATAATGGCCCTGAATTTCCCAAATTTTTGCTTTTCGTAATTAACGACGGTTCGGGTCGTTACAATATATATGGGAACAAAAAAGTTGAAAGTTGAAATACCAAATATCCCTATGAAATTTAGTTTCTACAATAATGTCATTAAAAAAAGTTACTCTAAATTAAAATGTTGTAAAATATTTATTTAATTATATGTGGATAATAATTATATAATATTAGAAAACCCAAAAGTTGTACTAAATACTATTCATACAATTAATAAATCAGTTAATAGTAAGAGACTATATACATTTAATCGTATGTCATTAGTATATAAATAACTTGAATGTTTAGGCTTCTCCTTATAGTTCGTGAAAGGTGTATTTTGAATTCACATAGACTTAATAATGTGTATTTACTATTTCTTGAACTTTGTATCACTTATATAGTACTTAATTATGTTTATTTAATGTTAATCTTGAATTGCTTCATCTTCTGATCTTTATTGCAATATTAACTTTTGAAATGCCAATGTACATGTAATCAATCAAGGATTTATTTTCCTAATAAAATAAACCCAACCTTTTCATTCATTTTCTCCATAAACGAAGAGTTTAGAAGTTATAATCATGATTTAGTAGTGAACTAACATGGGAATGTAATCTCGACTACCTAATATATGTTGCTTCTTGAAAAAGGTATTTGGTTTATGAAATGAAATTTTTTGTTATTTTCTTGCTGCATCTTTTAACCAAATCAAAATTACTTACTTTTGAATAAACCTAAAGATTATGTATCACATTCTAAAGATAATGGAGTTACTGGACATGTATACATGAGAATAGCATGGTTGCCTCGAATGTGGTACATCATTATTTATATACTTGTGTCTTTTTCATATAGTTTTAGGATATCCAAATTTTTATTTCAAAATATCAAATTAGTATAATCTAAATTAACTTTAAAAATTAGTCAAGTTAACTCTCAAAAAGCGCAATATGACAACTAAAAAGGAATAGTGGGAGTAATAACTAAAATTGTTAAAACGGAAAAGGGCCTAAAATACCCCTTAACTATGTGAATTGGTACAAAATTACCCATCTTCTACCTATCGGGCCTAAAATGCCCTTGATGTCAACCTTTTGGCTCTATTTTTCCCTTTATCTTTAACAACCTAAATGTCACGACCCAGGGGTACCCCTATATGTAACAGGGCACATAGAACTCCGAAAGGCACCATGTAAGCCACTTAGCATATCATAACATAAAACATAGAACAATAAAGAGTAAAACATATTTCAAGTCTTAAAAGTTTTCATAAGGGTAAGGCGGAAGGGTCATAGCCCATACAACATAGTCCGAAAAGAAAATACAAGGAAAGAAACTACTAAGTGAAAACATCAGTCCTCGTGAGGACTCACCAACAAGGTAGGATAAATGATCAAATTCAAGCTTTAACCACAATGAGGACCACCTTGAGAACCGGACCCTACACTTGGGGAAATGTAGGAAAATATGGGTTAGTACAAAAATACACTAAGTATGATTGCCATGCATAAAAATCATGAAAACATGCTAAAAGGGACATTTTAGTTGAATGCATGCAATTTACTAAGTTAAAGCATCATTTTGAAGATAATGGAAAAGCATAAGTTATAAGCATATTCATTACATAAATTATCATAGCATAAGAGAAACTTACCATAAGTACCCTCCAAGCATACTTGGGGAATGCATGAATAAGATCCCATAATCCCACCCATGCTAAGTAAAGCTTCTTGAGTAGCCATAGTTTATAATTCATATTCTTGTTCATAGTGGGAATAAGGCTAAACCGACATAGACCATGTGAGCTTAACATGGAATCCAGTGTTACCCACACCGAAAAGGGTTGTCCTACTTGCCTAAGGTAGAACCATACTCTTAGCTTAGGTGGATCCACTAGCTAAATAACCTATGTGAGCACATAGTTTATGGGATAAGGAGATTGCTACTAGAAACCCACCCTTTCTAGTGGGGGAGCTTCCATCTCAAGAGATTCTTTCTAGAAACCCGACCTTTCTAACGGAAGAGCTTCAATCTCATATTCAATATCCACTCGGTGCTAAGCATTTATCCCACATAATACATATTAAGTCTTGACTTAAGTTCATATTCATGGAAGAATGCCTTGACACTCAATCCAACAGAATTCATAAGATAGCTCATAGATTCAATAGGTGAGAATAGCCTTTCAACCTTAGAATCATCATACCATATTCATACATAGGTGTGTAGATGAGAATAACCTTTCAACAACACAACAACTAGATCATAATCATAATCACTTTACTCTCAAAGTGTTCTTAAAGCATACACATAAATCTCATAATCATGCATAATTATCATACTTTGCCCTTCAAGGATCAAATATCATATTTCATCAACACATCTAGAATTACTACATTAGACATGGATAATAACATAATTCAAATAGCTCAATTACTACAAGCATAATCTCATAATATCTTTCTTTCATCAATTCACCCACATCACAAGGTCATAAATTGGGAGTATGTGGATTTCATGGATTCTTGGGGGATTTCAACATAAAACCATAATAAATCATCAATTGAGTCATAATATAAAGTAATTAAATCAATAGAATCGTTTTTGAAAGGAATCCATGACTTAGAGTCAAACACTAGCTTTTGGGGAATTTCTATCTTTGAAATTGAGTTTTCAATTCTATCCATGGATGAAGAGCTACCATACCTTAGTAATGAATTTCAATGAATTTGAGTAGAAAACTTTGCTCTTTGAACCCTAGCTCCAACTTCCTTCTTCTTCTTCTTCCTTGAAGTTCTAGAGAGAATATTTGGGGAGAAGTTGGTTTTGCTTTGGGATTTTGGAATTATGAGGAAGATGACTTAATTTAGGGGTCTTAAATCATTATATAGTTAGTCTAAATTAGTATAAAATGACGTCACTTAATAACTAATTAATTCCAGAAAACCACAAAGTGCCCCTAATTAATTCCACAAAACAGGTGACAGGTGACCACCTACTACCTCACGACCACGGTCCGTGGGTGAGTTATTGGAGCCTGTTTCTGAGGCCTTGGCCCACAACCCCTCACTACGGGGCGTGGGCTGACCCACGAGGCGTGGGTCCTCTCTGTGGGTCACTGCCCAGGCAGCTTCTAAGGGTTCTCTTCAAGGACCCATGGTTGATCCTTGGGGTCGTACCTTGGTGTTCTAACACGAAAACCTATATTTTTAGGTATGGGGAGTTATGTTTACGACTCTAACCCTCATGTTAAGCTCTAGTTTAGCCTACTAGTTTCCGAGGTGTTACAATATCTCCCCCTTGGGAACATTCGTCCTTGAATGACGATCTAGACACTTTATGGAAATAAAGACTCAAGACTAGCAGCACATCATGCATAAAATATCTAAATAATGCACAATTCAAAGGAGGAAACTTCAACTCCATCTCAAACATAATCAATGCAACACAAGGAAGTATGAACTACATCTAACAACCCATTATGCATGAAACTCAACATTTTTCATATTCATAGGAGGAACTACTTTCTCCAACTAATAAGCATGCTCGACACAATATCATGGAGCCAATATGCAATTGCTCTCAAAAGAATACTAAAACATGTTTGACAATTCATCTCATGAAGTCAAATATGCAACTCGTACTAAATGCACAACAAATGAAGAGAATCAATCATAAAAACTCATTTTCTTACTAGACATAAATTTCTCAAGAACATGCGTAACATAAAGGAAATCATGGAAAAACACATATAACACACATGACTCCCAAAACACTAAAACTTAAGAGAAACTAATTACCTAAAGCTTGAATAGGAGTAGAAGGAAAGAAATGAGGATATCAGGACTTCATATTGGCCTCGGCCTCCCAAGTAGCACCCTCAACTAAGTGATTTCTCCATAAAACCTTCACAGAAGCTATTTCCTTGTTTCTCAATCTCTTGAATTGCCGGTCTAGGATCTCTACCAGAACCTCTTCATATGAAAGACTTTAGTCAACTCCCAACTCTTCTAGGGGAATAATGGATGCCGGATCTACAATACACTTCTTAAGCATAGAAACATGAAATACTGGATGAATCGGGGCCAACTCATTTGGCAAATCCAACTCATAGGCAACCTTCCCGATACATTTCAAAATTTGGTATGGGCCTACATACAAGGGACTAAGTTTCCCTTTCTTGCCAAATCTCATCACACCCTTCATGGGTGAGATTTTCAAATAGACCCAATCATCAACTTCAAATTCTAGATCCCTTCTTGTCACATCGGCATAAGACTTTAAGCCGTTCTTAACCTCTCTCTAATAAGTCAAAATTTCTCAATGGCTTCATAAACTAGCTCGGGACCTATCAAAGAAATTTCACCTACCTCAAACCAACCAACCGGAGACCTACATCTCCTACCATATAAGGCTTCAAAGGGAGTTATACTAATACTTGAGTGATAGCTATAATTATAAGCAAACTCTATTAATGGCAAGTGGTCATCCCAATTACCCTTGAAGTCTATAACAAATGCCCTTAACATATCTTCCAATGTTTGGATAGTACGCTCTGCTTACGCATCAATTTGGGGATGAAAAGCCATGCTAAGCTTAACCTTAGTACCAAGATCATTTTGGAATTATTTCCAAAATCGAGAAGTAAATTGAGTACCCCGATCCGAAATAATGGATAAAGGAACCCCATGCAACTTCACTATCTCTCTTATATACAACTTGGCATAGTCTTCTGTCGAAAAAGAGACCTTGACGGGAATAAAGTGGGCTGATTTTGTCATCCGATCTATAATGACCCAAATAGAATCATGTTGCCTTCGGGTGCGAGGCAAACCCACAATAAAATCCATATTTATGTCCTCCCACTTCCAAGTGGGAATACTTATATCTTGGGACAAGCCTCCCGGCCTTTGATGCTCAACCTTAACCTGTTGACAATTATGACATTTGGCTACAAATCCCGCAACCGTTCCACCTATAGACTTTCCGTAGACCATGCTACATCCCGGTGGCTCTAGGATGAATAGAATATCGAAAACTATGAGCTTCCTCTAAAATTTGTTCCCTCAAACCATCAACATTCGGAACACATAACCGACCTTGGTACCTAAGCAACCCATATCCCCCATCGGAAAAGGCCTCAACGGACTTCTTGAGTACCGACTCTTTCAACTCAACTAATATGGGATCAAGGTCTTGTTTAGACTTAACATCCATCACAAAGGACGATTCAGAACAATTATGGACCACGACACCACCCTTGGTGGAATGAACTAGTTGGACACCTAGCCGGGCCAATCTATGCACCTCACGAACCAATTCTTTCTTTTCATCCTCTACATGAGCCACACTACCCATGTACAATCTACTAAGTGCATCCGCTACAACATTAGCTTTGCCGGGGTGATAAATGACACTCATGTCATAATCCTTTAATAATTCTAACCACCTTCATTGACGAAGATTCAAGTCCTTTTGACTAAACACATATTGAAGACTCTTGTGATCAGTGAAAACATCCACATGGATCCCATATAGATAGTGCCTCCATATTTTTAAGGCAAACACAACCGCCACTAATTCAAGATCATGGGTGGGATAGTTCTTCTCATGGACTTTAAGTTTCCTTGAAGCATAGTCAATCACTTTACCGTTTTGCATGAGGACGCATCCCAACTCTACTCTAGAGGCATCACAGTATACTACGAAACCATCAATACCCTCCGGTAAGGTCAACACCGAAGCAGAAATAAGTCTATCTTTCAACTCTTGGAAGCTTTTCTCACAAGCTTCTGACCACACAAACTTAGCTTCCTTTTGAGTCAAAGCCGTCAATGGAGAAGCAATGGAGGAAAATCCCTCAACAAACCTCCTATAGTAGTCGGCCAAACCCAAAAAGCTTCTAAAGTCGGAAGAAGTTAGAGGTCTAGGACAACTCTTGACGGTATCTGTTTTCTTAGGATCTACCTCAATACCCTTGCTTGACACAATATGACCAAGAAAAGCTACAGACCTTAACCACACTTGCTAAACTTTGCAAAAAGTTGTTGGTCCTTAAGAACTTGCATACAATTCTCAAATGGTCCACATGTTCATTCTCACTCCTTGAATAGATCAAAATATCATCGATAAACACAATCACAAATATGTCTAGGTATTGCCTAAACACTCTATTCATCAAGTCCATAAACGCCGTCGGAGCATTAGTTAATCCAAACGACATTACCACAAACTCATAGTGACTATACCGGGTTCGAAATGCTGTCTTGGGAATATCAACCCCTCTCACTCTCAATTGGTGATAACCCGAATGAAGATCAATCTTAGAGAAATAGCTAGCCCCTTGAAGTTGGTCAAACAAATCATCAATTCTCGGAAGGGGATACTTAATTTTGATGGTCACTTTGTTCAATTGATGATAGTTGATGCACATTCTAAGAGACCCATCCTTTTTTCTAACAAACAATACAGGAACACCCCATGGAGAGATACTTGGTCGGATGAAGCCCTTATCTAATAAATCGTTTAGCTGCTCTTTCAAGTCTTTCAACTCCGCTGGAGCCATTCTATAAGGAGGAATAGAGATAGGTTGCATATCTGGTAAATGGTCAATACCAAAATCTATTTCCCACTCGGGAGGAATACTGGGTATATCATCGAGAAAGACTTCTGGGAACTCATTTACTACCGGAACCGACTCTAGAGAAAGGGTTTCAGATTCAACATCCCTCACCCTAACAAGATGGTAAATACACCCTCTGGAGATCATCTTTCTAGCTTTAAGCCAAGAGACAAATTGACCTCTAGGCATAGAATCCCCCCGCCCCCCCTCCCTTTCCACTCTATGATAGGCTTATTTGGAAATTGGAATCTGACCACCCGAGTTCTACAATCGATAGAGGCATAACATGCATGCAACCAATCCATACCTAAAATCACATCAAAGTTTAACATGTCTAACTCTACCAAATCCACCAAGGTAACTCTATGGGCTAAGGAAACGAGACATCTCCTATAGACTCTCTTAGCCACCACCGAATCACCATTTGTAGAAGTTGAGTTTGAGAATCAGAGACAAAGAACACAAGTAAAAATGAGAGATTTAAACCCTGTATGGAATAAAAAACTTGTGTATCATGTGAATGATATTGCTGATCTTCCCTATCGGACGATTGAAGTGAATGTTTTCAATGAAAAAAGGTCAAACACAAGCAGAAATTTTCTGGGTCGAGCTCGAATTTCTGGGTCAAGCATTGCTAAAGAAGGGGAAGAAGTGGAACATCTTTATACACTTGATAAAAGAAGTCCTTTTTTTCTCATGTGGTGAGTTGAGTTTGAAGATTTATTTATCTACAAGATCCGGTGACAATGTTGAATTTGAGTTAGAATATTGGGTTAAAAGATGTGGGTTACGGGTGGGTATTTAATTTTTTTAATTATTAGGGTAGCCAATAGGATAGCGACACGTCATAAATGAATTTGTTAATTGATGTTATTAGTTAGGCTGTTAAATATGAGGGGCAAAATAGAGCCAAAAGGTTGACATCAAGGACATTTTAGGCTCGAAAGGTAGAAAAGAGGTAATTTTGTACCAATTTGCATAGTAGAGGGGTATTTTAGACCCTTTTCCATTGTTAAAATTAGATGATATTGTTATGTTTGACTGAACACATACTTAGTAGAATAATACATAAAATTAAGCATGTACAAATTTTATAAAAATAACAGTCTTTGAAAATGTGGGTTTAAAGATATAAAATTAGGCACGTACAAATTTTATGAAAATAATAGGGGATAAAGCGTTTCCGAGAGACTAGTATATCAATAATTGCACACCCTAGGTATTTATATACTTGGGTGATGAAAAACCTTTGGTTTATATAGAGACGTAATCTACGTGTCATTTGTGGCTATGGATTTTCGGCAATCCAATCCACAAAAAAAGAGCAGGCACCTGGCCAGTTATTGAAAAGAAAAGAAAAAAAATCTTGGTAAAGAAAGCAAAAAAGTTTGGGAATGGCTGCAGTGGGGATAGGTGGTGTAGTACTCCACTCTTCATTTCTGGGGAAGAAAGTGGGGATTTTGAAGCCTTTATGTTTGTCGATACGATTGAAGAAACAATGTAATTTTAAAATTTGCGGTAGCTTTGTACATGATCTTTTTGTTGGAGTTGGGGTAGGACTACCCTGTACTGTAATGGAGTGTGGTGATATAATTTATAGAAGCACACTACCCAAGTCAAATGGGATCACAGTGACTGTTCCTGGGGTTATTTTGGCTTTGGGTACCCTCTCTTACCTCTGGGCTACTCCTGGTGTTGCTCCTGGTTTCTTTGATATGTTTGTTCTTGGCTTTCTTGAAAGATTCTTTCGACCTATTTATAAGAAGGTACCTATAAATGAGTTAGTTAATTAGTTTACTTATCTTTTTTGTTCCCCAAATTCTTTATCTTATCTGCAGGATGATATTGTATTGGGAAAGAAACTGGGTGAGGGATCTTTTGGTTCTGTTTATAGAGTTTCTTTGGCAAGAAAGCCATCATCAAAGCCTGCTGATTTAGTCTTAAAAAAAGCAACTGAATATGGAGCAGTGGAAATATGGATGAATGAGCGTGTGCGTAGAGCTTGTGCTAATAGTTGTGCTGATTTTCTCTATGGTTTTCGAGAGGTACACTTGTTCATCATCATCATATATATCACTTATTCCAATCACTTATTTATATTGAAAATTCTGCTAGACTTCTTCAAAGAAAGGAGCAGAGTATTGGCTTCTTTGGCGTTTCGAAGGGGAGGCTACACTTGCTGATCTGATGCAGAGTAGAGACTTTCCCTACAATGTAGGTATTCCTTTCTCTTCTTACCTATAATGCATATTTTTCTCTACTTTTCAGATAATTGCAACTGCTTTTGGGGACACAACATACCCATGTGAGCTCTGTGCTTATACCATGCGAATTTTTGATTTGAGGTTAACGTACAGATTGTGAAAAGATCTTAGTTTCCCGTGTCTGAGAGAAAACGGCAGATCAGGTGGAAAATAGAATCTATATATTTATAGTTGTTAAAGGATCATTTAATAGTTATTGGTATAAATTAGTCTCCTAAAAAGATCTACATGTAGGAGAAATCCCTAGCACTGATAACTAATACAGAATGTTTTCTATTGGATGAAAAATTCTCTTGAAACAGTATCATAACTTTCTCGGTTCAGATATAACAGAAATATCTTCATTTAGGCGTTTACATGTTAAGGGAAATTAGCAAATACGGAGCTGAGAGGAATGATTTTTGATTTCGTAGTGAAAGTGTATGATAGATACTGATAGGGTTAAACAACAAAAGGATGTTGTATAAAACACTTAGAAAATGCAATTATCTGCTAATTGAAAAGAGATAAACAATATGAAGAAAATGTCCTCCTAATTGAGAAAAGATTCTACAGAAAGTTATTCATGAACATTCACCATTCAATGCATAGTTAAAACTACCTCTTCAAGTTGAGATATATAATAAATTCTGTCATATCGTACCATGTTTATATATATATGTTCAGCATATCCAAAATATTGCACTTGTGGCCCAATGGTTTCAAGGTTGAACAATTGCATAGTTTGTATTCATATTGATACCCATATGTGAGTTATTATAATTCATTATTTTGAATAATTGTAATTTCTTGTGTCCGACTCTTGTAGAGTTGCTCCGAATGATGAATTACTAAATTCTGATAATTTCTCTCAGAACGTTTATTTTTATCTACTTAAATGTTCGCAGAACTCTTAACACAATTAAGCTGTAAATTCTTTTCCCAAAGGCTAGCTTTGAGCTAATTTTATGAGCCAAATGACCCCACATATTACATAATTTACTTGCTCCACATTGTGGAAGGAAGTCTTTACAATCTGTCCTTCTCTACAGATTTAGCAAATGAAAAAAAATAATTGACATAGACAATAACAACTAGTTGAACTAATGTTTGGTTATTATGGTGGATTCGGTGTTTGTCACGACTGTTTTTCATCTATTCTAGTCGAGATTTTGTGATGGTGGTCTAGAGATAAGTGTGATATTAGATATTATCTTAGAAAACTTCTGACACAAATTTTTGAGTATTGAAATAAAAATAAAATAAAATTGGAAAGAGTCAATGAGCTGGATGGATATAAAGGAAGCTCGGCCATAAGTAGTGTCTGGTTGGGTTGCAGTTTTTGTTGTAAGTCCTTTCTGCAAAAGTTACTATCTGTTTTGTCCTCCCCCTCCTGAACTCTCTCTCATGATTTATTAAATCATCAGGTAGAATCATTGATCCTTCGAGAGGTTCAGGACTTACCCAAAGGTTTGGATAGAGAAAATAGAATCATATTGACAATTATGAGACAACTCCTATTTGCTTTGGATGGACTTCACTCCACAGGGATAGTACATAGAGATATTAAGCCTCAAAACATAATTTTCTCTGAAGGTAAACTGTCCTGTTAAGATTTGTGGTTGAGTTTGATTGTCTACTTGTAAGTTGTAATAAATATCTCTCTGAAGCAGGTTCTCGCGCGTTCAAAATAATTGATCTTGGTGCTGCAGCAGATTTGAGAGTAGGAATCAATTATATTCCTAAGGAGTTTCTTTTAGATCCAAGGTAATTTCCTACTCTGCAAACTGACAAGTTTGTGTATGCACAAGTGGAAATTTCTTGTTCAACACATGGACACTAATAACATCTATATTTTCTATTCTGTGACCTTTGTTTCTTGGAACTAATTATCCCCTTGATAAAAGTGGCATAATGTAATTGTCAGCTCATAACGATGACTTCTTATCATTCTTTTCTGTTATTCATTTCAAAAACATCTCCAATCAAATTAAATAAAAGAACATGCATTTTCCATCCTTTTTATTATTAGGGTAATGTATATTCTAACCTCAACATCTCAATCTGCATTTGTTGTTGCTTTCATGGATTAATAAAGTATGATGCCAATTTGCTCGTCGAATCATGTCCATTTTTTCACTTTACATATTTTCTGAATTCAATTTGTTTTGTTAATCATGCCTTTATTATTTATAACCAGGTGTCCTCAAACCTCCCAAATGAACCATCAGTGCTAACCTTATAAGTTCTTAGAGGACTACCAGGAAAATCAACTTCATTTTTGAGTGTTAAAAGTGTTCTTTCTATAATGCTCAAGCTAACAAACTGAAACTTATATGCCTAAATAGAAAAAAATTCAGGACCCGACAGAGTTATGTCCCTGAAATTGAGTGATGAAATATCAGGATTTTCCAATTTAATGGGTATGTTATGTACCATAATGATTGAGTACTTTCCCCGCACATTTTAAAGAACATTAGATGACTTTGAGATTGGATTTATGGCATGTTTTTGTGTGTTAGTTTTAATTATATTAGCTTAATTTACATGAGAGATGCACATAGTATGAATGATCATGTTCCTTATTCAATTATAAAGAAGTGAATTGATCTCTTATTTATCCCACGTCCAAATGGTCAATTTGTGTTGTTATACTAATCTAACTGTATATTGACTATTGAGATTGGTATGATCTCAAAAGTTAATCTTTGTACCATTAAAAGGTGAAGAGAAAATAGATGCATTCTGTGTTACTGATCATCTGTTTTTTGGAAGACTTTCAGGTAATACAATTTATAACTTGGTATGTTTGCATGGGTGGATCTTTTACTTAGGGATTTAGTTTACTTATTTTTCTAACTGTATCTTTTCTGGTCAAGATACGCTGCACCAGAACAATACATTATGAGCACACAAACCCCTTCTGCACCGTCTGCTCCAGTTGCAACTGCACTTTCCCCAGTTCTATGGCAGGTTTGATGACCAGTCACTCTTTTTTTTTTTTTTGATGACCAGTCGCTCACTTTTGACTAATTACCTCTTTTTTTTTAATCCATAAAATTAACTCCTTTTTATGCTACTTTTTTTAACAGCTGAATCTCCCAGACCGATTTGACATCTACAGTGTCGGTCTCATATTCCTGCAAATGGTTAGATTCAAATCGAAAGCTATTTACTATTAATATTTCTTAGACAAAATTTAGCTCTTCTAGGAGAATCTAGACATTTGAGTTCCGGAATAAAAAGAATTACAAGGAAGTGATTGTCAGTTTCTTTTAGATTTTCTTATCTAAATGTAGAAAACATGATGTGATTCTCTGAGTTAAACAAAGAACTAGTCAACCAGGATCTTGAACTTTAAGCAAAAAACAGTAGTATGAAAAAACTGATGTGTCTCGTGATATAGAACATGGAATCAAGTGTTTCTAAAATGAGGTTAAAGATGATATTCTGAACTATAAAATAACTACTCACTTGTTCTAAAAGAAGCAACGACTTCAAAAGAAGTTAAATTGTGATCTGATTTTGGATGGGGAAGATGTGTTCTTGAATGATCAAATGATTTGTAGTTCCTAAAGTTACCGCTTGAAATCAATTAATGTGGCTAAGAAACCTCACATATATTTGAGAACATGATAAGGACTATCACCACTTGGATTGGAACCAAACACAAGGATTAAGAAGAAGAAATAGAGTATAATCTTATTATTTCTAATTGTTGCTATCTAAAGAACATGAACCGTGTCTTTTACAAAGCATCGGAGCCCTTTATATAAGCTTAGGGTCTCTTCTTTGATGACTACATTTGCTATTCTAATAAGGAAAGAAAATAGATAAAAGCAAGGAAATAAAATGCCTATTCTACAAGGAAACAATAAAGAAATTAAAATATACCAACAAAAGGAAATAACAACAATATTTCCCATTTTAGGAAGGAATAGTCTTTAACGTAGCTTCTTAGACTTCATGGACTAGAAAAGTTTCTTGAACTTGAAAATAAGTCCACACACTTATTCTTGGGCATGGAAGAACTTTTACTCGGCAGGTTAAGTAAGAAAAGCCCTATATAGCTTCGCGGTTTACACAAGTACATGAGGAAGAAAATGAACGATGACCTGCAAATAGTAACTTTATGGATATTAAGTAAGAAACAAAGGTCCTTTAATTAAGGGTGGCCTTTGCATGATTTATTTGAGGAAAGGTGACTCATATTTTTGCTTTTTTTTGGGTAGGTGCAACTCTTTTGAGATTAGTGTTAATGTCACTGATTTGAAAACCCCCACATTTTCTTGTATACACAAAGGCCCCACATTCCCCATCCCTCTCTCCTTCACTTCCATAACCGCCACCTCTTCATCTGTCACTTCCTCCACCACCACCTCCTTCTCTTTCCCCGCCTCAACTGTCGCCTCCTTCTCCTCCACATCTCTGCCTCCCCTCTACTTCCACCTTCAATAGTAAATTCAACTTCTTCATTAGGTTGTTGCAAACAACTACTAAATTTCTTGGAACAACTTCAATAGTTATTGCAACAACTAAACAAATTCTAAGTTACTGTAACACATTCTGTAGTTGTAATTATCAAATTTGTTGCAATAAGACTCGGTAGTTGTTTACGACAACTTACTGAAGTTGTTGGATTTACTGCAGAATCTCCTTAACTGCTCCAAAAATTGTATTTTCTGAATCACCTCTACCAATCTTCATACAACAAAAATAAAAATAGTTTGTAGATTAAAAAGAAGAAGAAGAGGAAGAAGAAAAAGAGAGAAGGGAGGGAATTCAAAAAACTGAATTTTGAACATGAAAAGTGGGCATGTTTGCATTATTTTAAAAACTTGGATGGTTAGTATTTTACCCTCAATTTTGGAGTTGTAAATTACTCTTTCTGAATTTTAATATTTACATTCAGGCTCATTTTAACTGAATCGTGGCTGACATGGTCAATATCAATTTTTTGTTCAAGACTTGAGAGGTTCCTTAAATTAAATATACTCTAGAATCAAGTTTAAAAGAATTGTTGGTTTCCTTTCTCCTTTTCTTTAGCTCATATAACCAAGATCTGGATTCGCAATAACTTTAAACAAATTGCCCATTGGATGTGATCTTACCTATTTCAATAGGCTCCCCCTTCCTCCGTAATGGGCTTATCTGGTGCAAATACGGATTAGTCAAGCCAATTGGCTTCACATACCAATGGTTAAACCAAAAATAAAATAGAATTGAATATTGCATGTACAAGATTTTAAAATTAACTATGTATTACAGTCATGCTGATATTTCTGTCTTGTAGTGTTTTCTGAAGAATTTATATGTTGTTTGTTCCATGATAGGCATTCTCAGGATTACGCAGTGACAACAGTCTCATTCAATTCAACCGACAACTGAAGAGATGCGACTATGATTTAGTTTCGTGGAGACAGAGTGTAGAGCCTCGTGCTGGCCCTGATCTTAGGAAAGGCTTTGAGTTGTTAGATTTGGATGGTGGAATAGGGTGGGAGCTATTAACATCTATGGTACGTTTCAAAGCACGCCAAAGAATTAGTGCAAAGACAGCTTTAGCTCATCCTTACTTTGATAGAGAAGGTCTGCCAGCCCTGTCCTTCATTCAGAACCTAAAGCTGCAATTCTTCCGGGCTACACAACAAGACTATAGTGAAGCTGCAAACTGGGTTGTTCAACTAATGGCAAAATCAGGAACAGAACAAGACGGGGGCTTCACAGAAGCACAACTTCAGCAGCTTAGGGTATGTATTCTCATGGCTTTACGACATTGTTACTAATGTTGGTTATTAAGGGTGTGTTTGGTATGAAGGAAAATGTTTTGTCATGGAAAATGTTTTTCTAGAAACTGTTTTCCTAGAAAACAAGTTGATTTTTGACTTATTTTTTCATCTTTGGTTGGTGAGTAGAATATTTTTCGAAAAAGATTTTTAGTGTTTGATTTATGAATGAAAAATATTTTTGAGAAATATCTTTCATTTTTATTAGAGTAGAGAATAATTTTTGAAATTGAAAATATTTTTTAAAAACAAACTTAAATTTTTTTTGGGGGTGGGGGTCAAGGGTAGGGGTGAAAAATTGAAATTTTGAAGTTGAAAATATTTTTTAAAAACAAACTTAATTTTTTTTGGGGGCTGGGTGGGTGGGGTGGGGGGTCAAGGGTTGGGGTGAAAAAATAAAAGTTTGAAGTTGAAAATATTTTTTAAAAACAAACTTAAATTTTTTTTTGGGGGTGGGGGGGGGGGTGGGTAGGGGTTAAAAAAATGAAAATTTTGAAATTGAAAATATTTTTGAAAAACAAACTTAAAATTATTTTTTTGGGGTAGTGGGGGGGGGGTTGGGTGGGTGGGGGGTCGAGGGTAGGGGTGAAAAAATGAAATTTTGAAATTGAAAATATTTTTTAAAAACAAACTTAAATTTTTTTTGGGGGGTGGTGTCACGTCCCGAGCCTACACCCTGGACGTGGCCGGCACTCGAAGACCATTGCGGGCCCCCAAGCGAACCCTTGGCCTGACTTTCTTAACTCAGCAGAAACTTAACTCGATAGCATAAGTCAATGCAATGCAAGGTTAAAAAACAACCTAACTGATAAAAATTTGGCCAAAAAGGCAACTCGAGTCCCAAAATAGAATATTTACATATATACATAGATGAGAGACTCAAAATCAGCTGACTGACTGTCTATGAAACCTCTATATTACTGAGATGGATGTTGGGACAGACCTAACAACATCCTAATAAAATGGGGAAGGAATGGGAAGACTTGGCGCTCTTGGCGCTTTGAGAGGCGCGGAGCGCCAGACCAAAAACTTCAGAGGAGGCCTGCTGGCGCACTGATGGGTGCACCGCCCCAAGGGGGGGAAATTCAGAGCCCCTCTTGGGGCGCGTTGACAGGCGCGACGCCCCACTCTTTTTCCCCGAAAACCGACTTTTCTCCTTAGTTTTCTCCAACTCTAAACCTTCTACACATCAAAGTTTCCAGCCCCAAGCATTTAAAATCATAAACCTCTCAACATACAATAGATTCAACTCAGAAACACCACCGGAAACATACACCAAACCAATAAGAACTACAACACAACACAACTACAACTTCAACAATTCCAACCAACAACTTCAATCAAACATAATCAATCTTTTCTCGAAATTAAACGAGCTTGGCGTGTGGGGAAAAGAACCAACCCAACACTATGAACTCACATACCTTAATATAAGGATCACCCCCGAAGAAAAACACGACGATCTTTACGATGTTTGCTTCTTCTTCTCCTTTCTCTCATTTTCTCTCAAGAACCCTAACTCTTACTCTTTTTAAAAAGGGAAAAATGATCAAAAATCAGTCTTACACCTTAATATATATCCAAAGACAAGGCTAGGGAAAAGACCAAAATACCCTTACAATTTTCGGACAGATTCCCTGCCAACTGCCCAACTTTCAAAGGGCATAACTTGCTCATACGAACTCAGAAACGAGCAAACTTGATGGCGTTGGAAAGACCAATCCACGAACTTTGCAACCATAACTGGAACTATACATAGATCATCCTGAGCTAGGAGTTATAACTGTTCAAAGTTGGCCAAAAATTCATTATTTTCCATACTTAGCCAAATTTTTCAGATTTTTGAATTTTTTCCAAAAATGAAAATTTCCAATTCTAAGCCTCTTCATAGTTATTTTAAATTGTCGGATGTTACAGGTGGGGTGGTAGGGGTGGGTGGGGGGGTCGAGGGTAGGGGTGAAAAAATGAAATTTTGAAATTGAAAATATTTTTTAAAAACAAACGTAATATTTTTTTTTTGGGGGTGGGTGGGTAGGAGGTGGGTGGGTGGGGGTCAAGGGTAGGGTGAAAAAATGAAATTTTGAAGTTGAAAATGTTTTTTAAAAACAAACTTAATTTTTTTTTGGGGCGGGGGGTGGTAGTGGGTGGGGTGGGTGGGAGGGGGGGGACAAGGGTAGGGTGAAAAAATGAAATTTTGAAGTTGAAAATATTTTTTAAAAACAAACTTAAATTATTATTTTTGGGGTAGAGATGGCGAGTAGGGGTTGGGTGGGTTGGTGGGGGGGGGGGGGACTGATCGACGATCTGGATGAAAAAATAAAAAATTGAAATTTAAAATAATTTTTTAAAACAAACTTAAATACAATAAATGATAGGGGGAGGGTAGTGGGTGGGGGGTAAAAAAATAAAAAAATAAAATTAGAAATATCTTTTAAAAACAATTTTTAATATTTTTTTTGGAGGGAGTGGGGGTAGGGGGTGAGGGTGGGGTAAAAAAAATGAATTTAAAAACAAGCTTTAAATTTTTTTTTCGGGGGGGGGGGGGGGGGGTTGGGGGGCTGATTTGAGGGTAGGGACAAAATAAATTGATTTTTTTAACAAAAAAATAATTGTAATTTGAAGTTGCAAGAGAGTTTTGGAAAATGTTTTCCTTAAGTTTTGAAGGGAAGTCATTTTTCCTTAAATTTGTGGAATATGAGTTGATTTGGAAAACATTTAACCCAACCAAACATGAGAAATCCTTCAAACCAAACACACCCTAAATGTAAAATTTCCTCAATACGCTTTGTTTTGTTTTTCCAATTGTGATTTACAGGAAATAGAGCCTAAGAAGAAGTCAAATGCGCAGAGGAATGCTCTTGCATCAGCTCTTCGACTTCAAAGGAAAATTATAAAAACCCTAAATGAGAGTATGGATGATCTTAGCAATAAACGGAAAAGCTTATGGTGGAGCCGGTGGATTCCAAGAGAGGAATGAAATTAGTAAATGTGTACAAAATAGTTTTAGTACTTTGTTTCATAGAAGCTTACTTACTAGTTTTCATTCTCATTTGACAATGTAAACCAATTTTTGAACATAGATTATTATATGTAAAAAGTGAAAATATCTTATACCAATATGTACACATGTTTTAATATTTATACAAAGATATGGAGTTAACAGTTGATTTTCTATGTAGCCTGGTAAAATTGACAGAAAACCAGAGGAGAACATTTTATAATTGTAACATCATTTGTTTCAGCCCACCTTAATGCTTCTACAGAAAGGTGAAAAATGGTGAACAGTAGAAGCACTATTACTGGTGGAACTTACTATATGTAAATAATATATATATATATTATTTAAAAAAAAAGCATATATGCAATAAGCAAAATCACTAGAAAATAATGACAAAGAATAATCAATTTAGAATTGCAAATAGTCTTACTTTGTTTGATTTTTTTTGGTGTAATTTCTTTCTTTATTTGAAAACAATATACTGTACATGTGTCCTTGATTTTGTTCAATTGAGATAAAGCCATTGAGTTGTGATCGGTTGGTTGGAGTTCGAGTTAGTAATAAGAGAGTTGAGATTTATCCTTAGGGTGTGAATAAGGAAAAAAAAAAGGGGGGGGGGGGGGGGTATAAGGAAACAAATTAGAGAAAATATGTAACACCTCGGATTCGAGAAAGGGCAACATTTCAGTTCCAGAAGAATCTGGTGCCATCAGACGGAGGCTAGCCACGGCTCGTGGACTGAGCCATGGATCGTAGGTCTAGTCCGTGGATTGGCCACCCAAATAGGCTCAGAGGACCACGAACCACGACCTGGACCAACGAACCGTCGTTGGGTCCACGGTCTGTGGATCATGGCCTCAAAGTCCAGTCTCTAATGAAGATGACGGATGTGTAGGATGGACCGTCGGTCAAACCACGGTCCGTCGGTCAAGGCCAGTAAGTCGAAGGTCAGCAGTTATTCTAGGGGCAGTTGGGTCTTTTCCTAATTAGTTTAGCCTAATACTATGTCGGTTTACCCTTCACCAAAACATGTAAGTGTTTTAACTCTAAAACTTCTCAATTGAAAATCGTTCTCTCAAATTTACAAAAGAAGAACAAGTCTTCCTCTCAAATATTTCTCTCTCTAGAAAACTTGAAGAAGAAGGGTCAAAGCTAGGGTTTGCAAGTCAATTCTCCAATTCCTCCATTGAAGTTAAGCAATTGGCATTGAGGTATGATAGTTTTCATCCATGGATTCCTTTCATTCATGGAGTTCACAAATTCTCCTATTTTCAAAGTTAGAATTCCCCAATCTAGTTAGGATTTTCTTCTATGATATGGGTTCCTTTAACTATTGATTTAGTTGATTGATCTATGATCTTTTATGCATGAATCGAGTTAATCTAATGATTTTATGATGATTCCCCATGAACCCATGTAATTTCCATGTTTTCTAAATTATGATCATATGATGCGGGTGTTGGATTATGAAAGAGAAGTTTATGAAATTAAGCATGTTCTTATGAAATTTATGCAAATGTTGTAAGGATGCTTGAGAGTGAAGTATCAATGATAATGTTGTTGTGTTGTTGAGAGGATTTTCTCATATACACATGAAAGCATGATTGTGAAAGGTTTTCTCACATAAGTAAGGGTTCTAAGGTTGAAATGTCTTCTCACCGAAATGAATCAAATATAAAAATCTATCCTACTAAAACCTAGCTTGGATTGGCAAGATGACGTTACCTTCCATGGATAAAAAGAACAAGTAAGAAAATGACTATTCTGTGGTATTTATGCTTAGCACCGAGAGGATATCGAGATGAAAGCTCTCCAGTGAGTAGAGGCCGGATTTCTAGAAGCAATCTCCTTATCCCTTACCTATGTGCCCCCATAGGATGATTGTCTAGATAGACATTAGCTAGTGGATCCACCTAAGCTGGAAGTTCATGGTCCTTACCTTGTCAAGTAGGACAACCCTTTTCGGTGTGGGAGACACCAGGAGATCACGTTATAGCTCACATAGTCTCTTGTCAGTTAAGGCTACTTCCCACAATAATAATGAACTAACGTTACTTCAAGAATTATCTCACATGTGTTCAAAGGTTTTAAAGATGTTAGCTTGCATTGACCATGTTTATGACTTATGTTTTCTAACTCTTTTTATATCATGTTTTAGCTTGTTCATTGCATGTCATGAAATGTCCCTTTTTTCTAGCATGATTTAAATGTTTATATGCATGGCTATCATACTTGGTACATATTTTTTTACCACACATACTCTTGCCTACATTTCCCTAAATGTAGGGTCTGACAGTCAGGGTTCTCAGTTTCGTGGTTAGAGGTTGACTTGAGAGATTCCGAGCTTTGGTGAGTCCTCATGCTTCGAGGACGAATTTTCATTGTTTTCAGTTTTCTGTCTTATTTTCAGTTTTGGACATGATGTATGGGATAGGCCCAATTTCATTCTATTGTACTAGATGGCTAATGAGACAGTGTTTAGAATTCCGCTTTATCTACTATAAAAACTATTGGGACTTGAAATGTATTTCTTTATCTCTTTGTTTTATTTCTTATGTTATGAATGCTAAGTGGCTTGTATGGGGCCTCTCGGGGTCTTATACACCATGTTACACCTACGGGGTACCTTGGGTCCTGACAAACTTGATAATCAGAGCACAAGGTTTAAAATGGTTCTAGGATGTTCATAAGCCACGTCGAGTAGAATCTTGTTCATGAGTGTGAAGTATGCCACATTTATGATTGAGAAGCTATAAGATGATTAGGAAACTCCACTTCTTTCATTACTCTAAAGTCGTGTGATATATTTTAACTCTATAAGGTCTCTCTCCTAATCCTTATCTGATGCTTTACAGGATATAACTACTCGAAGAGCTTATGCTAGAAGAAATATGAGAGAGAGTGCAGAACAAGAAGCTCCTCCCCAAGCTACTCAAGTTTCGGTCGACCCTTTGGCCAAGTAAGTGACTAATGTGGAGTTTAAGGTTGCTTTTCAAGTATTGGCTCTAGCCATGTCAGCCCAAGCCAATAGGGAGGTTGTGGTTCCCGTGAACCTAAGTGTGGGTAAGACGGCATCTAGAGTGAGGGACTTCACTAGGATGAATCCTCTGGAGTTTCATGATTCTAAGGTTGCGGAAGATCCTCAAGAGTTCATTGATGAGGTTTACAAGGTGTTGATGATCATGGGAGTGACACTGGTGGAAAAGGCGTAGTTGGCTGCTTATGAACATAAGGGTGTTGCACAAATTTGGTTAAAAAACAAATGGAAAGAAGGGAGACCGGAAGATGCGGGTCCTCTTGACTGGGAAGAGTTTAAGGTTGCTTTCCTTGATAGGTTCTTTCCCCTTGAGATGAGGGAGGCAAAGGTTCTTGACTTTATCAACCTTCGTCAATGAAGTATGAGTGTGAGGGAATATGCTTTGAAGTTCACACAATTGTCTAAATATGCCCCTGCAATGGTTGTCGATCCTAGGGCAAGGATGAGTAAGTTCGTTTTGGGTGTGTCTGAAATGGTGGTTAAAGAATGTCGCACCCCATGCTCATTAACGACATGGACATTTCTCGTCTCATGGTTCATGCTCAATAGATCGAAGATGAGAAACTTAAGGAAAAGTCTAAGGAGACAAAGAAGGCTAAAACTAGTGATGGTAATTTCTCTCATGCAAGGTCTGATGGACATGGTTGTCCTAGATTTCGACAAAGGTTTCCTGATCAAGGTTATTCCAATTCTCCTCCTAGGTTCAATAAATATAGGGTGTCTAACCTTAAGCCCAAGGAGGAATGGTTGCGGGTTGTCATTGCTTATGTCTACTTGTGCTAGGTGTGGAACGAAGCACGAGGATAAGTGCCTATCCGACAATGATGATTGCTCCAGTTGTGGTAAACGTGGTCATAAGATGAGGGATTGCCCAATACTTATGGCTGAAGGAAGAGAGGGCAAGCAAGCTCCTCCTAGTGGTTCGGGTTCTAATGCTCCTAAGAAAAACCAATTTTGTGCACTTCAGACTCATGGTGAACAAGAGGGTTCTCCCAATGTGGTTATCGGTATGTTAACAGTATTCCAACTTGATGTTTATGCTTTACTTGATCCCGGTGCCACCTTGTCTTTTGTGACGCCATATGTGGATATAAGGTTTGATGTTCTTGCGGATGTGTTGTTAGATCCTTTTTCTGTCTCTACTCCTGTTGGTGATTCTATTGTGGCTAAGAGAGTCTATAGAAAGTGTCCCATTTTCTTGTCCCATAAAGTTACTCTTCTTGATTAGGTAGAGCTTGATATGCTAGATTTTGAAGTTATCCTTGGTATGGATTGGCTGCACTCATGCTATGCTTCTGTCGATTGTAGAGCTTGTGTAGTCAAGTTTCAGTTTCCGAATGAGCCTATCCTAGAATTGAAAGGGGGAAATTCAATGCCTAAGGGTTAGTTTGTCTCTTGTTTTAAAGATAGAAAGATGATCTCTAAGGGTTGCATATACCATCTAGATAGGGTGAAGGATGTGGATTTCAAAACCCCTACTCCTAAGTCGGTCCCCGTTGTTAATGAGTTTCTGGAAGTGTTCCCACATGATTTACCCGGAATTCCTCCCAAGAGGGAAATAGACTTTGGTAATGACCTTCTCCCATATACACAACCTATTTCTATTCCTCCTTACCGAATGGCTCTGACGAAACAAAATAAGTTGAAAAAATAATTAAAAGACTTGTTGGATAAGGGTTTCATCCGAACAAGTATCTCTCCGTGGGGTGCTCCAGTTTTGTTTGTTAGAAAGAAAGATGGCTCTCTTCGTATGTGTATTGACTATCGCTAGTTGAACCAGGTGACCATTAAGAATAAGTATCCTCTTCGAAAGATAAATGATTTGTTTGACCAACTTCAAGGAATGAGTTACTTCTCTAGATTGACATTCGGTCGGGTTTTCACTAGTTGAGGGTGAAGGAAGATGACATTCCGAAGATGACTTTTTGAACTCGGTATGGCCATTATGAGTTTTTGGTGATGTCGCTTGGTTTGACTAATGCTCCAGTGAAATTTATGGATTTGATGAATAGGGTGTTTAGACAATACCTTAACATGTTTGTGATTGTGTTCATTGATGATATATTGATTTATTCGATAAGTGACGATGAACATATTGATTATTTGAAGATTGTGTTGCAAATTCTCAAGGACCAACAACTCTTTGCAAAGTTTAGCAAGTGTGAGTTTTGGCTAAGGTCCGTAGCTTTTGTTGACACCCAATTTTGACTGACCTTTAACCCTTTTTGGAAATGCTATTCGATTAAATACGTATTTTAAAATATATTTCGAGTTTAAGATTTTAGTCGATTTTGTCTAAAAAAATTATATTTTAGTAAGCTTGATTTATAAAAATTTATTGTAATTAAATTATTTTATTATTATATTTATCGATAGTTTAACTCGGAATAATTACCTATTTAAATGTTTTAAGAAAATTAGATGTGTATAATATATTTGGAAATATTTAAAATATGTAGTATTGGATAGCAATTCCTAATTCTCCAAATCATTTAAATCTTAGTCTATTTTATTCTAATTCCTTTTAATTCTGGCCTCTTCAATTCCAATTGAATTGCAATTATAACAACCTTTCAATTCTAGCACTTTATTTCAAATATAGCCATTTGTCTATTCCAATTCTAGCCATTTTTAATCTAATCCAAGTCATGAAATCTTTTAATCCTAACCGTCAATATCATCCTTTTAATCCGGACCTCTCATCTTAAAATAATCCAACGGATGAGATCAGTTCTTTGGTCTCTTTCCTATTTTAACCTAAAGAGACTAAAACCCTAACATTCATTTTTCACTCTTCCTCTCCTCTCTATCCAGCAGCCGCCTCTCCCTCTTATCCTTCACCTTCGTTCTCTCCATTTTTTCCGGCGAGACAACCACCAACGAAGCTGGCAGATGCTGGCCTCCATCGTTTCTCCATCCGCCTCCTCTCCTCTCCACCTCTTTTCTCTCTTAGGCGCTCGCTGCCTCTGCTCCCTTTTCCGGTGACAGCAGCTCGACGAGGCAGACAACAGTATCCTCTCCGTCCAGCAAGCCGCCAGCAACACTGGCAGCAGCAGCCACCACGAGAACAGCAGCAGCCACCACGAGAACAGCAGCAGTGAACAGCTTCTCCGCCTGGCGAAACAACGAGCAACGCCGCAGCTACAGCCAGCTCTGAGCAGCAACAACAACATTAACCACTAGACAGCAGCTAGCCGGCGAGGAACACCAAGCAGCTGCCAGCAGCACCGAACAACAACACTAGCACCCAGGACCAGCAACCAGCGAGTTCCGAAGACAACGAACTCCGGCAAACGTTTAAGATTCCTTTGGAGTTTTAAGACGGATCTTTGACAGATCAGCCCAGGCAAGTTTATTCCATTCATTTTTAACACTTTGTTCTTGACTTTTAAAATATTGCGAGTTATTCGAACATTGTAATCCTTTCTATTAATTCTTAAGAAAGCAAGTCCAGGTTGTGATTTCTCTATCTAAATTAGTGCTCGTTGGCTTCCGTGGTGATCTTTGTGTTAAGATTGTTAATTCAACATGCAGGTTATAATAAATTTGATTCCATGCCTGTGAGTTTCAATTTTTGGTGAATTTATTTGGATTGATCTTTTACTTATAAAACCATTTTTAGCCTTAAGTAATTGAGAATTATGTTGTTCTATTTCCCAAATTAATCATGCGATTTTCCCTTGATTATTGGAATATTTGTGTGGTTCTATGTGCGGACTTCACCTTATTTGCTGCTTAAAAAGGGTAAATATATCAATCCTTAATAATTCCTTAATTTGCGGATTGGAGTATTTTAGCTGTGAATTAGTCTTACTGTTATTCTTGCTTTACTTAGGCTTAAATTGATTTGATTTGTTGGTGCCTTTATGGTAAGTCTTTTAATTAACAGGCAAGGCGTGATATTTTTTTGTGATACTGATACAGACTATTTTGTTTACCTTATTTAAAAGTGTTACTGATTTCTTACTTAGTTTATATTTGGTAATTGGTTTTGATTGATTTAGGTAACAAATAAATAAAATAAAATAATGGTATCTACGGATTTGCTCTTTATTTATTAAAGGAAAATAATATTCTAAATTTGGCTCCCGTTAATTAACATCTTTTCCTTTTCTGACTGGCCCTTACTCACTATATAAAGTGCCCTCATTCTTGTTATTAGACACGGCTTGAACGATAAAAACGAGACTTTAAATTAGAAAAAGGCTCTCCACTCATAAGAAAAGAGAAGTTGTTAGTTTTTGAGCATTCTCCCTTTACAGTTTCGCTGTGTTCGGGTCATATTGGATCAAAGTGTCTTCATTGCTGATTATTCTTTAACTGCTTAACTGGTTAGTTTCTTTCACTCCTCTGTGTGACGTAATATTTGCTATTTGCTATCAATGTAGTATGCATGCTCTTTGAACCATTTTGTATTAATTATATCTGCTTGTGTTACCTGTTTTTGAGTGATTAATCTTATTATTATTATTATTATTGTCTGTATATTTTATGGTTTAACAGGATTTTGAACTAAAGTTCAAGACGCGAAGAGTTTCGCCTGGGGCGGGATACATTGGGATGGAGTTTTATTTTAATCCGTTTTGATATTATTTTCTACTAAAATGTTGATTTTATTTCAGTTTGTAATATTTGTATAACTCTCTTATATATGAAATATATTTGGGGGATCGTCTAAAGAGGGGGGGGGGGGGGAGGGGAATACATGCTAACTGTTCTATTTACTTTATTTTATTATGTGTGTGTTTACTATAGATAATATTGCCTCGATGCTAGTATATCGAAATCTAATAAATAAGCGGCCTAAAATCAACCATTTGTTTATGTATACCATGTCTTATCTTAAAATTGATTGATTTGTAATAAATAATCTCAGCATGTTTACTTTTAGAAATTACACCCCGGGGTTTAATAAAATTAACTGGATCAGGTTAATCATTTTCAGCATGTTAAAATACTAATAAAAGCTAATCCTTTTTTTTACATCTTTTGCCACTGTTAAACAAATAATGACACTATTCTTCTACTTAAAATAAAGTTAACAAATTAGTTCTTGCATGTTTTAATCTTAAAATCTATCTTGATAAAATCATGCTCGAATTAGTTTCTGCATTGTTTTAATTTTAAAATCAGCCCTGATTGAATCTTGCTCTCGGAAATTAATTCTGCATTGTACAACTGCTTGCTGCTCTAAAACAAAATAAAATAAAATTTTGTATGCTATACTATTTTCTGTCACTCTTTAATAATTAGTTAGTATAAACTTTTGCGTACTGTGATATTTTTAGCCACTTTTCTAAAACTAGCTAATAGAATAGTTTTCTGCATTAATAATAAAATTTACTACTGTCTTGAGATATTTTCTGCATGTGATCACTTTGTCTTGACATCTATTGTTTAATTTATGCAATAATAATTAGCTCTACTACTGTCTAAAATAATTTTTGCACCTGTAGTCACACTTCTGCTATTTAAAATCAATTAATAAAATCTGAATTATGTCATGCACCCTTTGGAATTAATAAATATTGTTATGCTCGTATGTACGCACTTAAGCATGAAACCTTTCATTTTATATGTGTTTGCAAGCATGTTTAAATAAAATCTAGAGGCCAACTTGAGACTTATATGCTAAATGTTAGTCCAAATTGTTTGATTTGGTGTGTAGGTGGGCCTATTAGGATTTTATCTTTGGTCTAAACCCACCCTAGTAACAGTCCAATGCCTCTTGGACCTTAAGCGGGGACGATACACACTTTTTAGAGACGTAAAGCATGCGGTGGTGGGGTAGGGGTAGTCTAGGCCCTATGGAGATGATGACATCGACTCAGGCTTGAAAAGACAAACTTTGGTTTTGTCTGTCCCTACACGGAAGCCTATTAAAAAATAAAGAAAAGTCGAGTGCTGATCCTAAAGTCCTTCAAAGTCTCCCTTTCCTTTATCCCTTTATTTGCTTATAATAATTATACTTATTTGGTGTAGTTTAATAAAAAATAAAATTGTTTGCTTACCTATTTGTGTAATTTCTATCTCCTCTCTTATCTCCTTATTGTTTAATATTTATTTGTTGACTTATCACTTAGTCTTGCATGCTCAACTAATTAATTAAAATAACTAAAGTGCCCTTAATTGCTTAATATTGTTATCACCTAGTTTTCGCATGCTTAATGAATTAAATAAATAATTAAAATGGCTTTAATTGTTTAATATTTTATCACTTAGTAATCATGTTAATTAAATAAATAACAAATGAAGTGACCATAAATGCTACTTGTAACCCCCACATATTGCATGAGATACGGCCGGGACCCACATTTGTGGACCTCGAGGGATGCCTAACACCTTCCCCTCGAGGTAATTTGAACCCTTACCCTGATCTCTGGTTCATTGACCTTAGCTAGACTTAGTTAGGTTAGATAGGTGCCCTAACGCGTCTTAATTCGTTAGGTGGCGACTCTTCAATCCACCCAAAGCCTAAAAGAGTTGTTAGGTCGTGCACCAAAACCCGTTTTGCGAAAAACGGGGCGCAACAGCTTTCTTTGCCCATATTGTTTCAAGTAAGGGTATTGAGGTAGATCCTAAGAATACGTATGCGGTCAAGAGTTGGCCTAGACCTCTATCCTCTTTAGATATTAGAAGTTTCTTGGGTCTAATCGGTTATTATAAGAGGTTTGTTGAGGGGTTTTCCTTTGATTGCCTCTCAATTGAATGCATTGACTCAAAAGAAGTCAAAGTTAATATGGTCCGAAGCATGTGAGAAGAGCTTTCAGGAATTGAAGGATAAATTACTTCTGCTCTGGTGTTGACTTTACCGGAAGAGACCGATAGTTTTGTTGTTTATTGTGATGCCTCGAGAATTGGGATAGGATGTGTGCTTATGTAAAATGGGAAAGTCATTGCCTATGCCTCAAGGCAACTTAATGTTCATGAGAAGAATTATCCTACCCATGACCTTGAACTAGCGGTGGTTGTTTTTGCCTTAAATATTTGGAGGCACTATTTGTATGGTGTTCATGTTGATGTTTCCACCGACCACAAGAGTTTGCATTATGTGTTTAATCAGAAGGACTTAAATCTTTGCCAAAGAATGTGGCTAGAGTTATTGAAGGATTATGATATGAGTATTCTCTATCACCCCGGTAAAGCGAATGTGGTGGCGTATGCTCTTAGTCGGTTGTCTATGAGTAGTGTTGCTCATATCAAAGAAGATAAGAAGGAGTTGGTTCGAGATGTTCATAGATTGGATCGGTTGGGTGTTCAGTTAGTGGACTCTACCAAGGGTGGTGTTATGATTCACAACAACTCAGAATCGTCTTTTGTGGCGGATGTGAAAGCCAAGTAAAGTAAGATCCAATTTTGGTTGACTTGAAGGAAACGATGCTTAAAAAGTCCGTAGAGGCTTTCTCCCAAGGGGGAGATGTTGTACTTAGATATCAAAGTCGTTTGTGTGTTCCTAATGTTGATGACTTGAGGGGACAAATCTTGTCAGAAGTCCATAGTTCTTGGTATTCCATTCACCTGGGAGCCACCAAGATGTACCGTGATTTGCTGGAGATCTATTAATGGAATGGGATGAAGAAGGATATTGCGGGATTTGTGGCTAAATGTCCTAATTGTCAACAAGTGAAAGTTGAGCATCAGAAACCAGGAGATTATTCCAAGGTATTAACATTCCTACTTGGAAGTGGGAAGATTTAAATATGGACTTTATTGTGGGTTTGCCTCGCACTTGGTGACAACACGACTCAATTTGGGTTTTAGTAGATCGAATGATGAAATCAACTCATTTCATTCCCGTCAAAGTTTCTTATTCGGCGGAAGATTATGCTAAGTTGTATTTGAGGGAAATGGTAAGGTTGCACGGAGTGCTCACTTTTCAGTTTTGGAGATTTTTTCAAAAAGGTGTTGGTACTCGTGTTAAGATTAACACGACCTTTCATCCACAAACCGATAGGCAAGCAGAGCGTACTATCAAAACTTTGGAAAATATGTTGAGAGCTGGTGTGATTAATTTCAAGGGTAATTGGGATGATCACTTGCCTTTGATTGAGTTTGCTTATAACAATAGTTATCACTCGATTATTGGTATGGCTCCATTTGAGGCCCTATATGGTCGAAGGTGTAGATCTCCTATAGGTTGGTTTGAGGTGGGTGAAGTTGCCCTAATAGGTCCTGAGTCGGTACATGAGGCCATGGAAAAAGTTTGACTTAATAGTGAAAGGTTGAAAACGGCTCAAAGTCGGCAAAAGTCATATGCCTATGTAAGAAGAAGAGATCTTGAGTTTGATATTCAATATAAGGTTTACTTGAAAATTTCACCCATGAAGGATGTAATGAGGTTATGTAAGAAAGGAAAGATTAGTCCCAGATATGTAGGCCCATATCATATTTTTAGGCGTGTTGGTAAGGTTGCTTATGAACTTGAATTGCCTAATGAATTGGCATCGGTGCATCCGATTTTCCATGTCTCTATGTTTAAGAAATGTGTTGGTGATCCGACATCTATAGTTCCCTTAGAAAGCTTAGGGATTATGGAGAATCTTTGCTATGAAGAAGTTCCAGTTGAGATTTTAGACTGACAAGTCAAGAAGTTGATAAATAAAGAAGTTGCTTCCGTGAAAGTGTTGTGGCGGAATCAGTTAGTTCAGGGTGCTACTTGGGAGGCCGATGCCGATATGATGTCCCGATATCCTCATCTCTTTCCTTCTACCCCTACTCTAGCTTGAGGTAATGAGTTCCTAATGGTTAACTCTTTTGGTGTCATGTGTCTTAGATATTCCCATGATTTCCTCATTTATTCATATTCATGAAAAAGTTTAAGTTTTGAGAAAATGAGTTTACTTGACTGATTTCTACATGTTTATGTACATTTGAGTGTGAGTTGCATATAGACTTCACGATGTGATATTTTGGACATGTTTTAACTTGGAGTTGATGTTTCCACCTCGAATATATGCATTGCATGCATGATGGGCTGTTAGATTTAGTTTCCACCCTTTCTTATGATGTCTTGAATCTCATTCGAGGATGAATGATCCTAAAGGGGAGATAATGTAACACCTCGAATTCGAGAAAGGGCAACATTTCAATTTCATAAGAATCTGGTGCCATCCGACGGAGGCCATCAACGACTCGTGGACTGAGCCACGGACCATAGGTCTGGTCCTTGGATTGGACACCCAAATAGGCTCAGAGGACTACGAACCATGGCCTGGACCAACATACCATTGTTGGGTCCACGGTCCGTGGATCATGGCCTCAAAGTCCAGTCTCTGATGAAGACGATGAACATGCAGGACGGACCGTCGATAAAACCACGATTCGTCGGTCAAGGCCAGTAGGTCGAAGATCGAGAGTTATTCTAGGGGTAGTTGGGTCTTTTCCTAATTAGTTTTGCCTAATACTATGTCGTTTTACCCTTCACTAAAACCCCTATATAAGTGTTTTTACTCCAAATCTTCCCAATTGAAAATCATTCTCTCAAATTTACAAAAGAAGAACAAGTCTTTTTCTCAAATATTTCTCTCTAGAAAACTTGAAGAAGAAGGGTCCAAGCTAGGGTTTGCAAGTCAATTCTCCAATTCCTCCATTGAAGTTAAGCAATAGGCATTGAGGTATGATAGTTTTCATCTGTGGATTCCACCCGTTCATGGAGTTCCCATATTCTCCTATTTTCAAAGTTAGAATTCCCCAATCTAGTTAGGGTTTTCTTCTATGAAATGGGTTGCTTTAACTATTGATTTAGTTGATTGATCTATGATCTTTTATTCATGAATCGAGTTAATCTAATGATTTTATGATGATTCCCCATGAACCCATATAATTTCCATGTTTTCTAAATTACGATCATATCATGTGGGTGTTGGATTATGAAAGAGAAATTTATGAAATTAAGCATGTTCTTATGAAATTTATGCAAATGTTTTAAGGATGCTTGATAGTGAAGTATCAATGATAATTTTGTTGTTGTGTTGTTGAAAGGATTTTCTCATATACACATGAAAGCCTGATTGTGACAACTTTTCTTACATAAGTTTGCGTTCTAAGGTTGAAAGGTCTACTCATCCAGCTATCCTAATAAAACCTAGCATGGATTGGTTATTGAATGATACCATTCCATTGATGATTTATGACTGATGACCTAGCTTGGATTTACAAGATGACGTGCCCTTCCATGGATAATAAGAACAAGTAAGAAAATGACTATTCCGTGGGATTTATGCTTAGCACCGAGCGGATATTGAGATGGAAGATCTCCCGTGAGTAGTCTCCGGGTTTCTAGAAGCAATCTTCTTATCCCTTACCTATGTGCCCCCATAGGATGATTGTCTAGATAGACATTAGCTAATGGATCCACCTAAGCAAGAAGTTCATGCTCCTTACCTTGGCAAGTAGGACAACCCTTTTCAGTGTGGGAGACACGGAGGGATCATATTGTAGCTCACATGGTCTCTATGTCGGTTAAGGCTACTTCCCACAATAATATTGAACTACAGTTACTTCAAGCAGTACCTCGTATGTGTTCAAAGGTTCTAATGATGTTAGCTTGCATTGACCTTGTTTATGACTTATGTTTTCTAACTCTTTTTATATCATGTTTTAGCTTGGTCATTGCATGTCATGAAATGACCCTTTTTACCATGATTTAAATGTTTATATGCATGACTATCATACTTGGTACATTATTTTATACTAACGCATACTCTTGCCTACATTTTCCCAAATGTAGGGTCCAACAGTCAAGGTTCTCAGTTCGTGGCTGGAGTTTTACTTGAGAGATTCCGAGCTTTTGTGAGTCCTCATGCTTTGAGGATGAATTTTCATTATTTTCAGTCTTCTCTCTTATTTTCAGTTTTGGACATGATGTATGAGATAGGCCCAATTTCATTCTATTGTACTAGATGGCTAACGAGACAAAGTGTTTAGACTTCCGGTTTATGTACTATAAAAACTATTGGGACTTGAAATGTATTTCTCTATCACTTTGTTCTATTGCTTATGTTCTGAATGCTAAGAGGCTTGTATGGGGCCTCTCGGGGTCTTATACGTCATGTTACGCCTAGGAGGTACCTTGGGTCTTGACAAAATGTTTGTTGGGTCAAAATTTCTTACCCAAAGAAATAAAAAGCGTGAGAAACTAAAATGGAACAATCCGCCATTGAAGAGGTTTGAAACTCAAATTTTAAAGTTTGACTTGCTAAAAATGTGAACCATTTTGAGTGAATAATATATCAAAAGATTTGAAAGAAAAAGATGAACTCATATCTAAAATTTAAGATTATTTAGAGGATATTTGAGTTGTTCGGGATTGAAAACTTTTTTCAACTTGTTGAGGAAGATGAACCGCTACAATGTATAAATATTATATGCTCAATGTATGTGTGTATATATATGTACGCCATATCTACACCTTTAGATTTGAAGCAACTTGATACAACCTCCTTTAGAGACTTTGTTGTAAGCCTTTTCTAAGTCGATGAACTCCATGTGTAAGTCCTTCTTTCTCTCCATGTACTACTCCATGATGTCGTCCAAATTACTCCTTTTTAGTGGATATTTAAGTGGTTACTATCAATTGTAGAACCTAACAAGGCGGGTGTCAGATCCCACAAAGAGCATGGCAAAACATTATAATTTATGCAAGAATTCAATCTTATGATCACTATTTCAAAATGGGGTTTATTGGGAATATTTATGAACTATTTATAATTTATGATTATGGTTAAGTTGATATTCAATAATTAAAAAAGAACTACAGTTGTGGTTCCTTAAATGTTGGAATTCAAACAAATAAGTCACTATTCAACTCATTTAGGGGTCATTTGGTAGACTGTATTTAAAAAAAATACATGCATTAGCCTTGTGTATTACTAGTACTTTATTTGGTACTCTTTTCCAACCTATGTATAACTAATGCTTGCATTAGTTGTACACTCTATTGTGTATTAAGGTGTGTATTGCTAATACCATGGATTTCTAGGTATTAGCAATGCAATGGTTATAATGCATGCATTAACTCAATTAAAGACCCAATTTCCTCTCAATACCTTTTTATATATTTTCCACCATAATAGTGAAGGGTATCTTTGTAAATATTTTTAATGCAATGCATTCTATTTTTTATGCATCAAACCAAACAATACATAAAAATAATGTATGTATAATTAATGCAAGCACAACTAATACATGCTTTGCTAATGCAAGCATTACTAATACACTCTATTTAACATTATTTTTATACACTCTACCAAATGACCCCTTAGTGTGTTCACTGAGCAAAACTGATAAAGTGATACGTCTTCTAAAGTCTTTCAGCCCAATTAGAAGAAAAACACCTTAAGTCCTTCTGACACTTATGTGTGTGTTATTGAAACATCATCATATGTTCCAGGTTAGTGATAACTCAATTATGTCCTATTTTTCAGGCATAGGTGGTCATATGCAAAACAAATACCTATCTTAAGAGGTTGGGGTCAAACCACGGGGATTGGAAGATCACCTTCAATTGATTTCACCACTTGAAGTGAACTTAGAAAATTGAATTCTCAACACACATGTATATATAAAATGGGAGGGGTAGTAACAACTAAAATTCACCAATACAAAGGAACAAAACAGGGAATCAACGCAAATATGATCTACCAAGCTTGCAAAGGACAAGAGGTGTGTGCATAACGATTAGGGTTTCAACTAAAATAGGCAAAGATTAATCACAACGAAGATGATTGATATATGGATAATGTTTGGTCTAGGATACATCCGATATTCTCTGAAACTATCAAACGTATGTCCCATAGATTCTTTCAAAATCCAACACCCTTTCTAATGAAATACCATTACTTGAGTAGATAGACTATTCCTAGCTCATATCGTTAAATAAGAAACTACTCGGATTATCCAATCCTTGGCTCAAAATCTTCGAGTGATTTCAAAATGTCCTCACTATTGAGTCTTACCCAACTCCATTTTACTTTCTCAAGCAAAAATAGTGTTAGAGATCTCAATCAATATTTGCAATCATCAATTTTGGATTAAAGCTTCAAGAAAACAATAGATCCATGTAATACAATTAAATTTAGTATTCATTAATGAATACTCATTTGGTGTTTTACACCCTCATAAGGCATACAGACCCCTAGCTAAGGATTTAGGTTCTTAGAAAAGAACAAATAGAGACAAAAACCATGTAAGAAATCTCCATTTCAAGATAATGTGATTAACAAAATCTAGAATACAAACTTAGAGTAATACAAATTTGAGGCTTCTTGCTCTACAAGACAAAAGTTTCTTCACTATGCTCTATGTATCGTTTTCACCAAAAAGGAACTCTCCATTTCATCCTTAATTAGGAAGAAGATAAAGAAACATAATTACACAAAACCTCATTCTATCTTTGGAACCTTCGAAAGGAAGCACTGAATTTCAGAATTACATTTTCCCCTTCAACTTACATGTTTGAACTTGCGCTGAACTGTCAGAATACTAATCTCATATTGTGGAGCACCAGTTGCTTCTCCGCGCCAACCTTGAGTTCTCATAGGAGAATCTGTACTAGGACCGGTGAGCCACCGATCAAGCATTGTACCATACCAATTGTAGCACCAATATTGAGGAAGTGTCATCCCTGAGACTATCCCCTAGACACGATTGGTGTTTAGAGACACGAGTGACCCAAAGCTAGTCTCATGGAATGGAACTACACTAGGATATATAAAATCAACAAATGAAAGTAAAAGATAACTGAAATAGGTCTATTTAAACAAAACGGAAATAGACAAATATCTGAGTACATATGAGAGAAAATAAAACTAACTATCTGGAAAGCCTCTACTACTGTGAGTTGCTAGGACAAACCCCTAGCTAACTCCAAATGTCTGAAACTAAAGTAAAATACTGAAATCAAAGATAAAGGGATCGTCCTAGGATAATGTGGACTCACAAAGATATTGCTGCAAAGCTGAATGGATACGTTCTAACTGCAGGCTGGATGATGAGCGTCAGAACTTATATTATCAAACAATATAGGTAGAAACTATGCGTTCAATGCTTTGAATGTACTCAGTATGAGGAATATGCATAATAAACATGATATCTGAACATACTAAATCTATAAAAACATGCTGATGCAATGGCCAAGTAAAATATCTTGAAACTGAGATAACCTAATCTAAAATACATAAATACAAGGTCATGCAATAACTGAAAGTATGATTGTGGGAGATACTAAAACTGATATAAACTATGTGAGCTACTACATGGAGTTCAGTGTACTTTCCCATACAAAAAATGATGTTCTTCAATAAATGCCAAGGCAGTAAGGGACATGATTACTTAACTAATGTGAATCCATTAAGCTAAAGTCTATAATGATAAATCTTATGGTGACACGTAATTCTTAGGCTTAAGAATTTCTACTAAAAGTTTACGAACACCGACAAATAGCCATCATCCCTAAATCTGCTCGGTGCTAAGTATTACTCCCGATGGAAACATGCATAATATGAAACAGTAATATTTTGATAATACTGAATCATACAGATAACTGATAAATACTGAGTAGCTCATAAATCATGACAACTTAAAATAGTCAAAATTTACTTTATCTGAAAGCATGTAAATCGTGATAACATAAAATATACTAAGAGACTTTACTTGAAAACATCTAAATCATGAAAATTGGATAATCTGAGACAAGAAACTGAAATAACATAATTTTGAGTCATTAAAATACTTGCATCCTCTAAGTTAATGAAAATAATGTTGAAAACATGGAATTATAATCAAAATCATGCAATTGAAGACTAATCGTGAAGAAAAAGCTGAATTCCAATAAAGACACATAAAAATCTTAGAAATCCTAGGCTTGGAGCAAATCATAATTTGAAAAGTTCAGGTTTTCTTGGGACTCAATGGGTAAATGGATACTTATTGATGAAATCCCACATACATGGCGGACAAGCCCTAACTTTAATTCCTTTGATGGAGACTTGAAGCTTGGAACCCTAATTCTTGCTTTAGAGGAGACTTGAGAGAGAAGAAATCTAATTTGGGAGAGTTAGGAGTGAATAGAAGGATAGGGTCACTAGGAATTAGTTACTTCCACATAGAATAGTCCTAAAAGACGTAGTATAGGGATTGAAAGAATGGGAAACAACCAAAATGACCTTGATTAATTTTTTTTGAGTTATTACTGCGAGGGGTATCTACAGTCTGTGGTTCTATCTACGGACCGTGGAAGTCAGACTAAAATTCCTAAGCATTTGAACTTTCAAACCACGAGACCAAACTATGACTCGTACTTCCTTATATGACTTGTGCTTGTTCGTAGAATGGGCTTAAATAGAGTTTATGCAGATTGATTTATGAGAATCATCTACGATTAGTAAAATGATGCTCGTAAAGATCAAGAAAGTTTATGAGGTTTCAGGAATTTGATTTACGGTGCCCATCCATAAATCGTAAACACATCCACGACTTGCAAATCTTGAACGTCCTATTCAAGCCAAATTTCCATGTTTTTGAAGTCAATCTATGAATCCTAAAACAAACTATGATCCATAACTTGACTCGTACACACTGACTTAATTCTGTTGATTTCAGAAGTCTCAACTACAGATTCTATCTACGGCTCATGGTTCCACTTACAACCTGTAGATGGTGTTATAAATTCCAAAATTTTGTAGGCTTGGAATTTTTCTGCACTCCCTCTAATCTTTTCTAAACTTGGAACTTCTGAAATTTTATAGGAAGCTTTGCTCCTTTCAAGCCGACATTTAGCCTATGAGACGCTTATTGTTTCTTGTAGAATGTCAGTTGCTTCGCTGATGTGGTTCAGTGATATTCAACCTCAAATCTATTAAACTTGTTTTTCCAAAGAATGCCTGTGTACAAGAGAACTAGGGCCTAATATCCCGTCAATTATCATAAAAAGATGGCAAAATCTCATGAATTTGTTTCTAGTTAGTCGGTAAAATACCAACTCATCAGTTAGCTTTCCTATTACTAGCTCAAGCTAATAGATGAGGATTGATAGCCCCAAATCCCTAATAATGATTCTTTTTCCTAATCTAAACATCTCTTGTCAAACAAGTTCAAAATTCAGGTAAGTTTCAATGTTTGTGTCACGACCCAACTACCCCCTAAATGTGACATGGTGAATAGAATCCCAAAAGTCTCTAAACAAACTATATGTCATAGTAGGACAATTAAGATAAAAAGATAACTAAAAGTAAGAGATAAAGCTAAAGATAAATCTCAAGGGACAATCTCAATATAAAGGAGCATCTGAGTACAATGAAAATAATGTGGAAGTACTCATATCTTACAACAAGCATCTACTACATATGTGTGACTAAGACAAGCCCTAGCTCATGAAATAATTTGAACTGAAGTAAAGTAAAAAATGACATCAAAAGCATAAAGGTGGCCACCAGATCTGGACAGGATGATTAGAATCTGTGCTAACCTCAAGTTGTATGAGATGTGCCATAACCTATATTATAAAATAATATAGGCACAAGAGATATGTGCAATTAGTACTTGGAAGGTACTGCGTATGAGGAAAGATGCATGTGTGTAAGCATAATAACATGATAACTCTAAACACATGATAATGCATGACTAAGTAAAACAAGACATAATCTAATAAGCTGAGTTCATAAAATATAGTACAATGTCAATACAATATTCTAAAAATCATTTCATAAGTAGAAGTCATAATCTCAGTCATATCATATGTGGAAGATACCGTTAACTGACATAAACCATGTGAGCTATATTAACACCTCGAATTCCAAATAATGAAAATTTCAATTTTTCCAAAAACTCTGGTGCCAGCACAAACGGAGCCACCAACGGTTTGTAGGCTGGACTGGCCAGTCCAAATTTTCCAAAATGTCAAGGTTTTAGTATTTTTGATACGGTTCACTAGGATGACCCATTGTCCAATGCACGAGCCGTAGGTAGTCTCTCGTAGGTGGGTCCCATATTTAGTGACATTTTAAGATAAAAATTGGAACCCACAGTGGGGTGTACAGACCATAATGGGCTTTTGGGTCTTTTACTAATTGTTTTAATTCAATACTATGTCATTTTACCCTTTACCTGAAGCCCTCTACAAACGGTTTTACCCCCAAAATCTGCTAATTCAATTTATTCTCTTAAATTCCTAAAAGAAGAATAAGTTTATCCTCTCTAATATTTCTCTCTCTAAAAGCTTGAAGAAGAAGACTAGGGTTACAAGTCAAGTCTTCAATTTCACCATTTCTTGCAGGCTTTGAACTTTAGTATGATAGTATTCACCTATTGTCTCGACCCAAGGGTACCCCCTAGAAACAAGGCACATAGAACCCCGAAAGGCCCCATTTAAGCCACTTAGCATATCACTACATAAGTTAATAGAAAAGTACGGAAATTTAAAACATTTTTCAGTACAATCGAAGTGTCATAAAATGAAGCAGAAGTCATTAACAATTGTCTCAAATTGTCTAAATAACTTTGAATAACTCTTGTCACATAAGACAAAGACATAAAAGGAAAGGGTGATCAAGTCCTCGATGCTATGAGGACTCACCAAAACTTCTCTTCTTGATCTACTATGCACCTAGCCACGAGGATGGAAGTCGATATCGCCGAACCCTACATTTGTTAAGAATGTAGGAAAAAGTATGCGTTAGGAAAATAATGTACTAAATATGATGGCTAGCATAAATCATCAACATAAACATTTAAGAGGAATTAGTAGACATAAGACATATACCATAAGCATAAGAGATAATAACACAAGTCATAAGCATAAGTGACATCATTATAAGACACGAGATAATAATCATAACTTGTGAGCATAAGAGATAACATCATAGTCATAGGCATAATCAATGCACCTAGTTTAACATAACATAAGAGAAACACTTCATAAACCACCTCAAGGCAAGCTTGCACAATGCATGGATAAGACCCCATAATTCCACCCATGCTAAGAAAGTCACTTTAGGTCCTCATTCATTTTTATCATCTTTTGATCTCATCCTTAGCTTACTTCTCATAGACAAGGGAACATTCCCCTTTAGTCACACATGTATTGGAAGGGCCTTTCAAGCTACAATCCAAACTAAGCATACATCATAAGCATAAGCCATACGCATACTCATCATATAGACCATCATAACATAAGAGGAACATACCATAATTACCCTCAAAGCATACTTGTGCAATGCATGAATGAGATCCCATAATCTCACCCATACTAAGTAAAGATTCTTGAGTAACCATTCTTCATAATTCATATTCCTGTTATGGGAATTAGCCTTAACCAACATAGACCATGTGAGATTAACATGGAATCCAGTGTCTAAACCACACCGAAAAGGGGTTGTCCTACTTGCCTAAGGTAAAACCATAATATTAGCTTAGGTGGATACAATGACTAAGTAACCTATGTGGGCACATAGTTTATTGGATAAGGAGATTGCTACTAGAAACCCGGACTCAACTAAGTTATAAGGTTTCCATCTAATGAGATACATACTTTGGGAACCCGGACTCAACTATCGTAGAAGGAACCCATTTGGAAAGCCAGACTCAACTAGTGTAAAAGCTTTCATTGGGAAGCCGGACTCAACTAGCGTAAAAGCTTCCATCTCATATTCAATATCCACTCGGTGCTAAGCATAATTCCCATTTGAGTTCATATTGATTCTTGACTTAAGTTCATATCTATGGAAGAATGTCTTGACACTCAATCCAACATAACTCATACTATAGCTCATTAGATCATGCGTGAGAATAGCCTTTCACCGTATATGTCTTTATATAGATTCATTAGGCGAGACTAGTCTTCTAACCTTAGAATCATCATATTGTGAGGAATCCATTCACATCATATCATATTCATACATGTGTGTATATGAGAATAACCTTTCAACAACATAACAACTAGACCATGAGCATATTCACTTTACTCTCAAAGTGTTCTTAAAGCATGTACATAACTTTCATAAAACATGCATAATATCATATCTTTCCCTTTCAAGGATCAAATCTCATATCAAATCAACACATCTAGAATGACTACATTAGACATGGATATAATCATAATTCAAGTAGTTCAATTACTACAAGCATAATCTCATACTTCACCTCCTTGAGGTTCAAAACTTACTTTCAATCATCATACTTAGGGTTCAATCACTAGACATGGATATCATCCTAACTTATGTGATTCTATCAGTTCATGTATTCGAACATTCATGAGGTAGATTAGGTGGGTAAAGTCCTTCCACAACAATTCTATCTAATAGTCTACCATCGTCACATCAACTTCCTCTTAGGGCCTTAACATACATAATTCATCATATTAGCTTTACCTTCAAAATCCTTGAAGTCAACATTAACAACTATAGGTCTTATTGTCAATAGCTTTACTTCACATGATCATCATATATGCCTAATTCTTCAAGACAATCTAACCACATGCTTCATTCTTAAGCAATTCTAGTCATATATCATCATATAAACTCAATCTCTATATAAGCCCTAATCTAATCAATTAATATCTACACACTTTACTTTTAAGCAATTCATAAAGTAATTCATCAATCTTAGAAGGTCACATCTAAGCCCTTAGTTTCCCTCTTCATGGCTTAAAACTAAACTATATCAATTTCACCCTAGAATCTTAGGTTAATCAAGAATACATGAATAAACATACTAAAATCATGTAATTACATCATAATTAACCATAAACAACCATTAATGGTCTAAAGTCTTTATATAGTTGGTCTAAACTAGAGTAAAATAACGTCACTTAATAACTAATTAATTCTGGAAAGTTCCACTAAGCCAACACTTAACTGTTTAAAACTTGACCACTGCCTCACCCACGAGACCACGCCCACGGGGCGTGCTGGTTATATGTGGGTGGTGGTCTGCATCCCATCTTTTGGAACCCTGACCCACGAACCCTGACCCACGGGGCGTGGGTCCCTTTCGTGGGTGGACTATTTTGGGGAAGATTTAGGGTCCTCCTCAAAGACCCTTGGTTTGTCCTTTGGGAGTCGTACCTTGACGCTCTACCCCGAAATCCTTCATTCTAAGTACGGGAAGACATATCTACGACTCTAACCCTCACGACAACCTCTAGTTTAGCCTACTAGTTTTTGGGGTGTTACACCTATGCAATTACAATTCATCAATTAAAACTGAACTATCAATTGAAATCACTTCAAATCGACATAAGCTAATTGATGTATTTAATCACATAATCACACCCCCAAGAATGGGGTTTTAGCCACACATGATAAAGAGCAAGAAATAGTTACCAACTATGTTTTCCATCAGCTTGGGTAACTATCCATAAGTCTTCAAAATGCACAAATTGAATTCATAATCAAATAAACCCCAAATCTCTACTCAAAAACTCAAAGAACAGTGGTAGGGATAAAAAACCCAAAACTAGACAATGTGGGAACTCTTCAAAACTTCAAAACTCTGGAACTCTCCTTTTAAAATTGCATTTATACGTTTCCAGATTTTCAACTTTAGAACCATTCGGTGAAATAAGTCAGGCATCGCCGACCAGGTCGACGATGCGCCGAGTGTTCCTTTCATCGTTTTCTTGGATTGAGTTTTACACCTTTCTTTGTTGTATGTTAAGGAGATCAAGGTCGGGCATGCCGACCTGTTCGGCGATAAGCCAAGTGCTCTTTCTTCTAACCTTTATGGCTTGCCTTTTTCACCAATTACTCTATAACTTTAGGCGGGTTTGGTCTCCATCGCCAATCTAGTCAGCGTGTCGCCGAACTCCAGTTTCCTCGTCGAGTTGGCTTTGTCCATGGTCTGGCCTACTGTAACTTTTGGCGAGCTGAAGTGCCACTCGACGATTCGCCAAGTGGCTTTGGCGAGCATCAACCTTGCTTTCTTCAGCTTTTTTGATCCTTTTTGCCTGATAATGTCCTTGCCTTGCTCTTTTGTCTTCTTTTTTTGCAAATTAGCCTTTAAATATCAGTTTAGAGCATAAAATAGGCATTGAGGACACTAAAAATATGAATATTAAGCCTAATGAGTCGAAATCCCAGACTCATCAACACCCCCAACTTAAACATTTGCTTGTCCTCAAGTAAAACACAAGATCAATCAATTCAACAGAGATGTCTACAAATAGTGCAACTCAAGACTCAACATGAATGCATAAGAGGTTCAATCTACCCATGCAATGTTCAATTGTGCACTACAAGTTTCAAACTATGACTAGCCATCATAAAATAGAACTGAAGTTCACAATATTTGCTTCAAATGCAAATTCGAGCTCAACAAGAGTATTTGAATTCTTTCACAACGAGAATGAGTCCATGCCCACACAAAGCTCATCAAATTTTCATATTTAAGGAATCAAAAGCAACTCTCACACTCTCAAAGATAAACACATGCATGCTTCTACCCATAGGCTTGCTCGTATTTTCCAATCAACATGACGTTAAGCTCAATCAAGCTCACAAAGGTTTTTTAAAGCTTGTAATGGGGCTGAGGCTAAATGTATGATCATTTTGGCTTAGTGACTTCTACTTTAATGGTTCATGGCCTGCATTTCACCTTTTCTCCCTTTCTTTCATTATTTTAGATTTTCACAATCCGCCGTATGTTCTTTTGAGCATGATTCATTGGATACCCCATTTCTTTTATCCATTGCACAAACTTTATTGCAACATTCATTTTCTTTTTCAATTATTTTTCTTCTTTTTCCTTTTTTATAAGGAGGGTTTCCATCTTTTTCAACACAATCCATCAAGGGCAAATTTTCAAAAACTTCTTGACTTTCCTCTTTTTTCACCCACCCCCAATTAAGCTTTTGGCCTAAGTTGGCTATTCAAACAGACCAATGCTTCGTGAAGGTTTTGAGTGATGGGGAGAAGAGGTCAAATGTGCTCATGTTTCATCCAAAGAAAAGGTTAGGCTCAAACGGTGACAAACTAGGTTTACACTCTCACAAGGTGGTCACAAAGAGGTATACTAGCAATTTGGTTCACTCTCAATTTTTTTTCCCTAAGATCATCTTTATCATTCGCCTACATTAGTCGATTAGATTAATGGAGCAAGTTCTAGGTGTTACCAAGCATATATTTCAAGACAATCTCATCACACACGGTATTCAACATAATCATCAATCAAGATTCTACAATTTCAGCTTGCGAGCAATGATCATCACAAAATTTATTTCAACAATCGGCCAATCACAATAAGATGCTAAGAGTTCACACATGACTCATGGAACTCAAATTTGCCTAATTGGAATTGCAAAAACATATCGTTCAATCAAGAGCACTATTCAAGTCATCGGTATTGATTGCAACTGATACTCAAATATGTAAGAGAACAACCACATTCACGAATATCAAGAGGTAAAATTTTAAATTTGGATAAAAAACCAATCAACATTCACATTAAAACCAAAAGGTTGGATAAAAAACCAAACAACATTCACATTAAAACCAAAAAGCCATAGTCACACAAAGTAAGCATAAAAAGCTATTCAATAAATCAAACATTCACAAAAACAACCCAAGAGAGGTAGGTATGAAAATACCTCACCCCACCAAAAAAAACTAACAATTGTCCTTAATGTAAAATAAATGAATAGTCTCAAAATAAAACTAAGAAGTGTCAAGATCCCCCTGTCAGGCTATGCTTGAGGTGAACTCTGCACATCCAAGTCTCTCTCAATCTGGGCATCAGTGCCTGGCTCATCTTCATCCTTCGCTCCACTAGAGCCATCCATCAATGTGTCCTAAAGAGAGGCCTACATGGTTGTCTTACCTTCGCGCCCTCTAAGTCCTCCAAGTCATCATCAACTGCTGCATCTCGTGTACCAAGCTCCCTCTCATCAGTCTCGATAGCATCAGACTCGACATTCTCATCAGCGACAATAGCATCTCTAGTCGTAGTAGCCAAATGGATCTCGTAAATAGAAGGAACTGTTTACTCGGGACCTCAGGAAGGTCCACTGTGTCAATAAAACATAGACGTAGTTGTTGATTATAGCTCATCCACATCAAATCCCAATCTAGTAATATCGGCTCTCAAAGCTGTCACATCATCCGACAAACGTCCACTCTTCTCACAAACCTCCACTCTCACCGTGAGGGCATCTAATGGTAAACCATGCGCGGTGATCAACTACCGATGCTCTCTCAACTCAGCTCGAATAGGAGCTAAGGTAGAAGCAATGGCCCTCTCAATCATATCAGGGACAACAACTTCTACCCGAGAGGCACGTACATCAGCATATTAAGCCAGATGGACCAACTTGAACATCATAGCCTGAGTCAATGGGGGTCGAGAAGCAGCAGCAGTAGAAATAGTAGCAGTAGGAGAAGTGGAAGGAACAGTAGTAGAAGTGCCAGGGGTACCTGAAGGCTCACCAGTTTAAGTAGGATGGGATATATCTATCTGTAGCATCTCCACGTCAACAACCGATGAAGTGTCCACCGGTGCAACTCTCCTACTCTCAGCCTCTTCTCTAGTGTACTCGGCCTTGATCCTTTGGATGTCAGTATAGGAAGTGGGAGTCACTTCAACATCTGTTTTCTCCACAAATGGAACTCGGGCACGCCGACAAAGCTCCGTGATCAACACTAGGAAAGGAAGCAAGGTCTGACTATGTTTGGCCCTCATGGTCATCTGTTGCTCAATAACCAGCCCGATATTCATTCTATCCCGGTCCATGATGCATCCCAATAAAGACGCCTTAGAATGCCAGGGTATGGACTTGTTCTATGAAGGCATCAATGTGCTGCTAATAAATTCGAACAAATACTAGGCAACCATATTCAAGTCTTTCTTCTCTATCTGAACTCCCTGCTCAATCCATGGCGGTGTGATGTCGCAGATAAGTTGAGGCAACCACCCCTTCAAGTCATCAAATGTCCTTTTTTGTATTTGATTCACCAAGTAGTGGATCACATTCATTATACACCCTAGCACCTCATTAATGTGGTGCTGCTGCATTTTACCTTCTTGCCACGCACCATCACATGATCACCGGTGCGAATGAGCCAACTTTCTTCGTTTCCTTGGGCACCAACTTTCCATATTCAACATAAAAATCTCAGACCCAGGATGGTATGTATGAGCCTCGGGGCCGGGTAAATATCTCAAATTTATAGAGCTTGATGGTGTTCCACACTTCTGGGTACCTGTCGACCACTCCATTTGTAGAAAGCCTTTTCTCCTCCAAGATAGTCCTTAACCCGACAACATTTAATCTTTTCTGTGATCGAGGTGGAGGTGCATGTACTGGGGGCACTGGATATACCTGCTCAATCGTCTATTATGGAGGTGGAGGAAGTGTAGGAGTCAACGGTATCCTGGCCGGATCAGGTAGCGCTTTAGAGCGCAACTCAACCCTTCTCCTTTGCAATGTCTGATCATCCTTCAGCTCAGATACGGATGTCCGCGATCTAGACCCTGAGTTACCCTCACCGTCAGACTCCGAGGTGGTGAGGTAGGTGTCGTAGATTCTCATTCTGTCGAGCTATCCACAACTGGACGTTGCATCACAGGCCCCTTTCCCTTTTCTACATTTTCCCCCTGTTGGAGGAAGTTTAGGTTATGTTACTCATCATGGAGCAGCACCATCAGTGATAACAATTCCCCGTGCTCTCTTTCATGGTGGTTGGTTTCTTCTTAGAACCTTGGGTTTGGCCATATATGCAAAACAACACAGAACAAACCAATACGTTAGAAACATGTCAACAAAATATCAAAATATAAATTCTGCAGGAAAACTCGCCGACTAGTTTGGTGAGTCACCGAACCCATTCGGCGAGTCAAGTCGGGCTCACCGAAAGTTACAGAATAAAATTTCTCAGAAATTAGCACAAGTCGGCGATGCACAGGGCCTTTCAACGATTCACCGATTTAATTCGGTGCACTAAAGGTAGCTCTCTAAATGTTACAGGATATTTCCTAAAATTGGGGCTGAGAAAGGGCAATCGAATAGACATTCGACGAGGTCAGGCATATCGCCGAATGTTACAGAATAAAATCATAAAAAATTAAGAATAAAAAGGCAATCCAGGAGTCACTTGGCAAACTGCCAAGCCATTCGGCGAGCTCGACTAAGCTCGCAGACTGGTCTCTCTTGCCAGTTTTTTACCCTGACCTTCAATTTTCAACCCACATCCCATGATAATGAAAATTAAGCACTATTCTATGAAATTAAGCCCAGATCCATATCAATAATGACCTCGGGGTACTTAGACTTCACCAGATTTGTCTAAAATTGATCAATCCATGTCTTTCGCCCTTAAGAATGACGTCACCCGCTCTATCATTGGGAAAAATCAGTTGATCGGTACAATTTGGGTTACTAAGACTTCACCCACACTAGACCCAACATACAAACAATATACACCCATGATTTTAATCAATTAAAACACAAGATTCAACAATTATGGGCTAGAACTCAAACATAAACATGATACGACAACGCCCCTCACTTAAAAATTAATTAACTATTGAACATCAAGCAATACATCCAAAAAAATACAATCATGCATCACAAACTACTAAATATTTGAGCCGAGATCGGGACACTAAACTCAAAAGTTGATACAAATGCCAGGCAAGAAAATTCAGAAGCAAAAGTACAAAAATCATCCCTATTAATTGATCCACACACAAAAGCAACAATTAAAATATGATCTAAAATTGGATTGTAAGAGTGCAAAAGTCGGAAAATGTGAAATGAAGGGAAATTTAAAATTTAAAATAGTTGTGGCCTTTACCCTTCAATTTGCACCCCAGTCGGCGATAGTGATTTATGTCGCCATCCATTCTGCGATGTTCCGAATGGTACTTTTGTCCACCGAAGGTTATAGAACTCCAGCCATTTAGTTGGTAAAAAAGGCGGTCCAGATCAGGCTTGCCAACCTGTTCAGCGAGTGGTACCTAAGCTCGCCTAATTGCTTCTTTTCCCAAAATTTTGAATTTTCAACCTACACATCTAACACCATTATTCAAACAACAACATTAAAAACTAAAAACTTGGGTTGCCTCCCAAGAAACACCTTACTTCACGTCATGGAACGACGAAGACACGCTTTCAAGATTCATTCTTTGGGTTGATCATGTTGCCACTCGGTAAGCCTCATTTTTGTCTTGTGTTTAAATGAGTTGAGATTTGATCCATTTGTGTTTCCAACTGCTTAATCGATACCAAATGTGAGGTAACTGTTTGGTTTAGAGATGAGACATCATCTTTCATTTCCTTTAGCACTTTGTCCGATCTTTCTACTTTGTTGAGAATGCATGCAAACATATCTTCAGTGCAGAAATTTCCAGGGTCGGTCCTTTGTTCTTTTGGCTTTTGATGCTCATGGAGAGGTATATATGTTCTTTGTCAGCATCCCACTCTCTCCAATTAGTACCACGGTCATGTCATTCCCTATCTCAGTCTCTCCAACCATCATCGCGATCCCTATTTCAGCCTTGGTTCCCGCCCGACCGTGGATAGTTTGGCCGGAAACCTCCTGCTTGATTTGTTAGGAAGTGTACTTCCTCATTGTACATATCTTTAAATTGCGCTTCATTGGGATTCACTCCATTAATTCCAATCGCATGCACAACCTATATCCACTACCCATGACATGTTTTGACAATAGATCCATTTGGGTCATCATCTTAGCCATGTTTGCATCCCACTCTTGGTCCTTTTGGATTTGTTCCTTTGTTATCTTGAAGTTCAAAGGAGACACTTGGTCCTCTATAGTGTACCAAGCACAATTGATTTTTGTCATCTCATCAAGAAGAGTAGATGTTATTTCGGATGGTTGTTGCATAATTCCTCTTAGAACGAGCTGTTAAGCCACACCCTCGTTGACTGAATCTAGACTCTGGTAGAAGTATTGTAACAAGATATTGTTTGGGAGTCCATATGTTGGACATTGGAGGAGCAATTTCTGGAACCTCATCCATGTTTCATGAATTGGTTCACCATCCACTCATTTAAAGTTCTGAATATTATCTCCCAAAGTCACCATCTTCGAGGGAGGGAAAAACTTTACATAAAATGCATCAGTGAGTTCCTTCCAAAAAGTAATTGAATCCTTTGGTAACTCAGCCAACCACTTCGGTTCTTCCCCCATTAGGGAAAAGGGAAACAAATGAAGTCGAACAGACTCTTGAGTAATGTTCTTGAACGAAAATGGCCCACACATCCATAAAGTTTCGGTTGTGGTCATGAGGATCGTTAGTAGCTAGACCTCCAAATAGACCCTTCATTTGCAATAGTTGCAACATAGTGCTAGTCACATGAAACATCGTATTGCCCACAAATTGAGGCAATCGAATAGCACCAGCACTTCCCAGCTAATCTTCATTGACATCGTTTAAGTTACCAATGTCATCATTGTGCCCAAGTTGGCTATCATTGCTCCCGTTAACACTCATATCTTCACATATTTAAGAGCAGCCAACAAAGCACAAAAATAAGTTGATTCAACTACAACACAATCAGTTCACAACTAAACTTCACTAAAAGAATTCTAAACACCACTTCCCGGCAGCGGTGCCATTTTCGATAACGCTCAACTAGACTTCATCCGATTCTATGTGTAGGTTGTCACAATCAAGTATAAACCCAACGAAGAGTTGGGGTTGATCCCACAAGGAGTGATACGGTACAAAATTCAATTACAAAGTGAAATATTGTTATAATCATTTGTAGAAGTAGACATTTTTGAAACGATTAAAGTAAATGACAGGGGTTTGACAATTAATGTCAATTGGGGGGATTAGAGTGAATAATTAACAACTACGAACACACGGGGGTAATCAAGTAGAGATAGATCATTGGGAGTGTGATCAATTGAATGCCAATTTTGCTAAATGGGTGGTTATTATTTACTAGAAATCGTTGAATCGTTTTTGGTAGGCTAGGCTTTAGGTGTAATAGTCATTTGTCAATCAACTATCACGAATCAAGCGAGTTCTCTCGAACCTCGACAGGCATAACAAATATAAACAACCCAATACCTCAATTAATTTACTCTTTCAAGCTATATTGGTATGATTAAATTTAGACCCACTTTCTCAAGCTAAGTCTACAATAACTCAATCACTACAATCATCAATTAATCGTTTTAACTCTAAAACCTCCTTCTCAAGCAAGCTTAGAATACTAGGCTAGAATTGTATTTGCAACTACAATTCATCAATTAAAACTCAATTATCAATTGAACCTGCTTCAAATCAACATAAAAATTAGTAAATACTAACACCCATAATCAAATTCAAGCATTCAATCACATAATCACATCCCTAAGAAGGGGGGTTTTAGCCACACATGATAAAGAGCAAGAAATAGCTACCAACTATGTTTTCCATCAGCTTGGGTAACTATTCACAAGTCTTAAAAATGCACAAATTGAATTCAAAATCAAATAAACCCTAAATCTCTACTCAAAATCTCAAAGAACAGATTTAGGGATAAAAAACCCAAAACTAGACAATGTGGGAACTCTCCAAAACTTCAGAACGCTGGAACTATCCTTTTAAAATTGCATTTATACGTTCCCAGATTTTCATGTTTGGAACCATTTGGTTAAATAAGTCTGGCATCGCTGCAGACCAGATCGGCGATGAACCGACTGTTCCTTTCATTGCTTTCTTGGTTTGATTGTTTACCCTTTCTTTGTTGTAACTTTAGGCGATTTAGGTCAGGCTCGCCGACCTATTCGATGATTCACCAATAGCTCTTTCTTTCTGCCTTTTTGGATTACTTTTTTCACCAATTAATCTGTAACTTTAGGTGGGCTCAGCCTCCATCGCCGATCTAGTCGGCGTGTTGCCGAACTCCAATTTCCTCACCAAGTTTGCTTTGTCCATGGGATAGCATGCTGTAACATTTTGGCAAGCTGAAGAGCCACTCGGTAATTTGTCGAGTGGCTTTGGTGAGCATCAGTATTGCTTTTCTTCAGTTTTTTCACTTCTTTTTGCCTGATAATGTCCTTTCCTTGCTCTTTTACCTTCAATGCTGCAAATTAACATTTAAATATCGTATTAGAGAATAAAATAGGCATTGAGAACAATAAAACTCTAAATATTAAGCCCTAAATGAGTCGTAATCCCTGACTCATTAGATCGGTATGCTCGTCTTCATTCCTTGAATAGATTAATATATCCTCAATGAACACAATCACAAACATATCAAGTTATTGTCTAAACACCCTATTTATCAAATCCATAAATGTGGATAGAGAATTTGTCAAACCAAACGACATCACCAAAAACTCATAATGATTATACCTAGTTCGAAAAGTCATCTTCGGAATGTCATCTTCCTTCACCCTCAATTAGTGATAACCCGTCCGAAAGTCAATCTTAGAAAGGTAACTTGCTCTTTAAAGTTGATTAAACAAGTCATCTATTTTGGGAGAGGATATTTGTTCTTAACAGTAACCTTGTACAATTGCCGGTAGTCAATACACATACAGAGTGAACCATCTTTCTTCCTAACAAAAAATATTGGAACACCCTATAGAGAGATGCTAAGTCGGATGAAACCCTTATCTAACAAATCTTTCAACTGCTAATTTAATTCCCTAAGTTCTACCGGAGCCATACAATAAGGAGGAATACAAATAGGTTATGTATCTAGGAGAAGGTCAATACCTAAGTCTATTTCCCTTTTGGGAGGAACACCGGGTAAATTATTGGGAAACACTTCCGAAACCTCGTTAACAATGAGGACTGACTCAAGAGTAGGAGCTTCAGAATCCATATCCCTAAACCGAATGAGATGGTATATGCAACCTTTAGAGATAATTTTTCTAGCTTTAAGACAAGAAACAAACTGACTCTTAAGTATAGAATTTCTCCTTTTCCACTTAAGGGTGGGTTCATTTGGAAACTAAAACTTGACTACACGGGTTCTACAATCAATAGAAGCATTACATGCATGTATCCAATCCATTCCAAGGATAACATCAAACTCTAGAATATCAAGCTCTACAAGGTCAACATGAGTGACTCTATGGGACAAGGAGATGGGACACTTTTTGTAGACCCTCTTAGCCACAATAGAATCACCAACTTGTGTACAGTCTGAGAAAGGATCTAACAACACACCAAGAAAAATATCATACCTCTTAGACACATATGTCGTTAAAAAAGACAAGGCAGCATCGGGGTGAAGTAAAGAATAAAAATTAAGTTGGAAGAGTTTCAACATACCGGTAACCACTTTGGGAGAACCCTCTTGCTCATGACGAGTCTGAAGTGCACATAATCGGTTTTTCTTTGGAGCACTTGAACCCGAACCACAAGGTGGAGCTTGTTTACCTTCTCTCCCCTTAGCCATAAGTATTGGACAATCCCTTATTTTGTGACCACTCTTACCACAACTGAAGCAACCATCTGTGTTGGATAAACATTTGCCCTCGTGCTTCCTTCCACACACCAAAAGTAGATAATGAAGATCCACCCCATTCCCTCCTTGAGTAATAGGGTTAGAAACTCCAACAATGTTGAACAGGGGAGGATTATTGGAGGAACCTTGACCGAAAAAACTTTGTTGGAATTTAGAACAACCTTGAATGTGAAAAGTCACCATCACCAGTTTTGGCCCTCTTTGCCTTGTTAGACCTTTCCTTAAGTTTCTACTCTTCAATTTGTTTAGCATGAACCATGAGACGAGAAATGTCCATATCATTGATAAGCATTGCGGTACAACATTCCTTTACCAAAATATACTTAATTGTGACTGCATACACTTAAAATCGGATGAAGAGTAGTTGAGAATTATCACAATCATTTGAGGGTTGTGTAGCAAGTCCTCAAGGACCAACAACTCTTTGCAAAGTTTAGCAAATGCGAGTTTTGGTTAAGGTCAGTAGCTTTTCTTGGTCATATTGTTTTTGGTAATTAAGGGTATTGAAATAAATCCTAAGAAGATGGATGTGGTCAAGATTTGGCCTAAACCTCTATTCCCTTTGGATATTAGGACTTTCTTGGGTATTTCTGGTTACTATGGAAGGTTCGTTGAAGGATTTCCTTCGATTGCCTCTCCATTGACGACATTGACTCAAAGGAAGGTTAAGTTCATATGGTTCAAAGCTTGTGAAAAAAGTTTCCAAGATTTCAAAGAGATAGACTTACTTCTGCTTCAGTGTTGATTTTACCGGAAGGAGCTAATGGAGTTGTTGTTTATTGTGATGCCTCAAGAATTCGGTTAGGATGTGTACTTATGCAAAATGGGAAAGTCATTGCTTATGCTTCAAGGCAACTTAAGATTCATGAAAAGGATTACCCTACCCATGACCTTGAACTGGAGGTAGTTGTGTTTGCTTTAAAGAGTTGGATGCATTATTTGTATGGTGTTCATGTATTTGTTTTTACCGACCACAAAAATTTACAATATGTGTTTAAGCAGAAAGATTTGATTCTTCACAAAAAAAATATGGCTTGCGTTACTAAAAGGATTATGACACGAGTGTTCTCTTTCACCCCAACAAAGTGAATGTGGTGGCTGATTCTCTTAGTTAGTTGTAAATAGGTAGTGTTGCTCAAATTGAAGATGATAAGAAGGAGTTGGTTCGAGATGTTCATAGATTAGCCGGATTAGGTATTCAGTTAGTTGACTCTACCATAGGTATTCAGTTAATTCACAATGTTTCTGAATCATCATTTGTGGCAGATGTGAAAGGCAAGCAAGGTCTTGATCTAACTTTGGTAGAATTGAAGGAAGTGGTACTTAAAAAGTTCATAGAGGCTTTTTCCCAAAGGAGAGATGGAGTGCTTAGATATCAAGGTCGGTTATGTGTTCCCAATGTAGATGATTTGAGAGAGAAAATCTTATCAGAAGCCCACGGTTCTCGATATTACATTCACCCGGGAGTCACCAAGATATACCGTAACTTGAGAGAGGTCTATTGGTGGAGTGACATGAAGAAGGACATTCCAAAATTATTGTCTAAGTGTCCTAATTGTAAACAACTAAAATTTGAACATCAAAAGTTGGGAGGTTTATATCAAGATATTAGCATTTCTACTTGGAAGTGGGAAAATTGAACATGGACTTCATTGTTGGTTTACCAAGAATCCGATGAAAACATGACTCGATTTGGGTTATTGTTGATTGAATGTAGAAAGTAGCTCATTTTATTCCCATCAAGGTATCTTATACGTCATAGGATTATGCTAAGTTGTATTTGAGGGAAATTGTTAGGTTGCATGGAGTGCCCCTATCCATTATCTCCGATCGTGGTACCCAATTTACTTCTTAGTTTTGAAAATCTTTCCAAAAGGGTCTTGGCACTCGTGTTAAAATTAGTACTTCCTTTCATCCATAAACTGATGGGAAAGTGGCGCATACTATCCAAACTTTGGAAGATATGTTGAGAGGATGTGTAATTGACTTCAAGGGTATTTAAGATGATCACTTGCCTTCGATTGTATTTGCATACAATAATAACTATCGTTCATGTATTGACATGACTCCATTTGAGGCCCTATAAAGTAGGAGGTGTAGATTTCCTATAGGTCTGTTTGAAGTGGGTGAAGGTGCATTGATAGGTGATTTCACGTATCAGGACACTTCTTCCAATTCTAAGTGCCAACGATTGTTAGTCAGTAATATAACCCAACTAAGTGAGTTGGGGTCGAATCCTACGGGGAGTGGTACGTGCTTAAGATTCAAGAGACAAGTATAAATATGTTCAAGTCAATCATAGGTAAAGACATTTACGAATAAAAGCATACTTCAAATTTAGGGGTGACACAAGTGTCAAATATGTGGGGTTTGGTTGTAATTATCAACTATGTGGTAGAAAATAACACGAATAAAACAAGTAAAGAGACGAGTTCTTGGGATGTGATTGGATTATAGGCTAAGGTAGAGAAATGGGTGATTGCAACTGATAGTAAATAGCTGTAAATCAGTGAATAAGCTAGAGTTTAGTGGGGATAAACTTTCTCTCAAACAATTTACCCCGAATTAAATTGATTTCTCTCAAACACCAATAATTAGAAATTAAGAACATCTTACACTTTAGTCTATTCACTCTCTCGAGCTGAATGTGTGGAAAAGGGTTTAGGATTCAGTCTCTCGAGCTGAACCCATGAGAACCCAATACCCACAGACTATCAAATCAGTAATCTTGGTTTTAAAACCTCTCTCTCGAGCAAGCCAAAAAAATGAAGGTAGAGTTGCATTTGCAACTACAACCCTTTAAATTAAGCCACTATTGATTGAAATCACTTTTAAACAACATTTAAACTATCAATTAACAATACCCAGTAGATAAATCAACCCATAATCATATAATCACACCCTAAGAATTGGGGTTTTAGCTAGACATCATAAAAAGATAAAAATCATTTCCAAATTGTGTTTCCATCAACTGGGTAAGATTAATTTTGTCTTTACAAAGGTCAAGATTGAAGAATCTCAAAGACCCACTTCCAATTTCTCAAAAATGGAAATCTTCAAAGCTAAGGAAAATATTGTCTCCAAACTCTTAGTTCAAAATTCAAAAATTCTAATATGAAAACTGATAACTGATAAATTAGATACTATTCTAAGAATTTAAAAATGTACTTATAGTAGCCAAAATTGTGCTGCAAAGGACCATTCGGCGCAATAAGTCGGGATCGCCGATCCACTTGGCGCTCCGCCAATTGGTCAATTTCCTCACCTTTTTTCTTTGGCCTTCAGTATCTTCAAGTTCTGTAACTTTAGGCGATCTAGCACTGCATCACGGAACCGTTCAGCAACTCGTCGACTGCTCCTTTCTATCACCGACTTGATTTTATCCTCAAGGCCTGGCACACTAGAACTTTAGGCGAGATCATGTCCATTCAGCGACTCACCCAATGGGTTAAGCGATCATCAGTCCTTCTTTTCTTCGTTCTTTCAGCTACCTTGTTCCTTTTTGCTCATTAGTGGTCATGCTTTGTTCTTCAATCCAAATATCTGAAAATCAAGGATTTACATCAGTTATTGGCACAAAATATGCATTTGAGGACACTAAATCTATTAAAATAAAGCCCTAAATGAGTCCAAATCCTGGACTCATCAATAGGTCCTGAGTTGGTACATGAGGCTATGAAGAAAATTCAGCCTATTAGAGAAATGTTGAAAATGGCTAAAAGTTGACAAAATTCCTATGCCGATGTTAGAAGAAGAGATCTCGAGTTTGATGTTCATGATTGGGTCTACTTGAAAATCTCACCCATGAAGGATGTAATGAGATTTGGAAAGAAAGGGAAGCTTAGTCCCTGCTATGTGGGCCCATATCAAATTTTGAGGTGAAGTGGTAAGGTCGCTTATGAACTTGATTTGCCTAATGATTTGGCATAGGCCCACGGTGGGGTCTATGGCTCGTAGGTAGACCCACAAACCTTACATGGGTTCTGTAACACCCCTCAAAATGAAGTAGGATAAAGTAGAGTCTCACATGGGTTTTATGCATTAATAACTTGTTAAAATAATGAAGAATAGACTTTTTAGTCAGTTTAAAGAGTTTGGAAGTCAAACGTCAAGGGACGACCAAGACGTTCGGAAACTAGTCTTTTACGTGTTGGTGTGTTCTAGTATGTTGTTCATGTTTTTATGTGTTGTTTGGAGTCTAAAATCAGTGGAGGTGACCCTAGTGTCTTAATAAATGTTTTTAGGGTCAAAACGTTTGGATACGACTCCCCGGGGGCCACCTTAAAGGTCCTCGAGGAGGACCCCAACCTTAGCCAAGCAAGTTGCCAAGGCAACTTGAAGTTGTGCTTGGAGGGAGCATGTCCGCGTCGCGGACTAGCTCCATCAAGGGCCAAATGTTTGGTCCACATCGCGGACTCTTCTGTCTCGAAATTAAATTTTCAGAAACTTGTGGGAACACCTCCGCATCGCAGACTTGTTTCCCAACGAAATCTGCGAAAATAAAACTCAAGTTAGACTTGTTTAGAAAGGTCCAACTAAGTGAAGGGTAGTTTGGGTAATATGTGGGTTATTGTTTTAAGTGTTTTTAAGTATTTTAAAGGTATTTAAACTTGTATATTGTATTTCAGAATTCACTCTTCCAAATCAAACCCCTTCTCTCTCCAAAAGTTCTCTCTAGAACTCCATTGGAGGCTAGGTCAAGTTAAAGCTAGGGTTGAAGGTTTCAAGTGTTTTCTTCTCAAATTTCGTGGGATTTATGAAGGTTAAGGTATGGGGATTCTTTATTCTTGATTCCTCTTCCATTCAAGGAGCCAAATCAAAGTGTTTTTAAAGTTCTCCCAAAAACCCTAATTTCAATTCTAGCATGGGTTCTTGCATGAAAACCTTTTAAATGATGTTTTATGTTGTTATTAATGATTATTGTTGGTTTTAAGAAAGAAATCTTCATGAACCCATGTCTTCTCAAATTCTCTAAATTTGGTCTAAAGTTAATTGATGGGATTTTTGAGTGGTTTGATGTGGGTTGTTCTTATATGATCTTAGCTATGTTGAATTGTTGTAAATTGTTATTGAATTGTATAATGTGAGGTAGTAGCCTTGAATGGTCATAAATTGTGACTTAGCCTTTATGTTGGTTATTGGATATTGTATAGCTTAACTTGTATAGTTGAATGTTGTTATTATCATTGTTATTGTATTGTTAATTGTTGGAATATGAGGATGATAAAGATAGCCATGGAAAGAGGGTAAGTTGACCTAACTTGATGAATATTGTACAAGTGGCATGGAATTGAGTATTGTGCCTTATGGCCTTGGAACGGTGGTAAGATGGCTGGATCTCTTAATATTTCTATAATTGCTTCTTAGGTTGGATCCACCTTTGGTGGAAGTGTTGCTTGTTGCTTTTTAATTATGATTGTGGCCATGAAGGGCATTATATGAGTATTATTGTATTAATGTGTTCATATATAAATGAAGCTATATGTAAAGTTTTATGTGAAGCTATATGTGAAGATATGATGTGAATGAGTTTATCTAATCTTGTGATGATCCTATGTAAAGTGGATAGCATTGTGATTTGAAGTATGATTTCTCATGATGTATATATGTGATGATGTTGGATTATGAAGTGTCCTCAAATGATAATGTTGTGACTTGATTAGTAGACTAAAGTGTCTCTTCTTGTTACTTAAAGTCTTGACTGCATTAATGTGTGAAGTGGGCTAGAACTAAGAAATGGTGCCCTTTCTATTAATGCTAAAAGAGGAATTCTAGGCCCAGACTTGAATCGGCAGAACTAAGAAATGGTGCCCTTTCATAAGTCTAGCTTTCCTAAGTAAATGTATAACCTTGAAGGATGGGCCTTAGGGCGATGTTTCCTTCTTGAGTGAAATGATATACTTAGAGATGGATGGAGCCGGAATGACATGAGAATCCTTATATAAGAAAGTTAAATGAGCTATCCTTATGAACCTGGATTGGCTATGACTAAGAAATGTGGCCTTTTTTGGGAAGAGGTACTATGAGTTGGTTGAACTAGAAAAGGAACCCTCTCTAGTACATATGTGATTGAATATTCTATGGGAAACAAGGCTAGCACCGAGTGGATGTGGTTAGGAAGGTGGCCTAGTTGAGTATGAGATTAGGCACAATGAACTTCCTTGGACATCCCCCAAACCATGTGCCTATATGGGTTGCTTACTAGTTCTACCCTTGGCAAGTAGAACAACCTCCACGGAGTAGGATAGACTCTGGATTCCATGCCTAGCTAGTATGGTCTATGTCGGTTATGCCTATTCCCATCATATGGGATGTGTACTATAGTTATTGGATAGGTTCTACAATGTGTAGGTAGTAGTATTGGAAGCTATCTACACATGGCACGAGTAGGCTTTGAAGATACTAAAGTGAGTTCCCTAAGTCTAACGACTATTATGTGAAAGTCCCCTTATGTGCTTGAAGGTCTCCTAAGTGGTATCTTAAAGAATGTTGGTCTATTGATATTATGTTGTAAAGGAAATGTCCTTATCTAAGGTAATCTTGAGTAACACTTAAGTGTGCTTGAAGAGGTTGTATGGGCGGTCACTTCTTCTCTCACTCAAGCATGTCTTAAGGTTATTTCGGTAGAGGTCCTATGGTAATGAAATGGCATGTAGCATGGGTTGGATATGGATATGTTGAGTATGTGTATGGTTGGCTATGGTCTTACATGCGAATGTTGACTTGTATTATATCTCTTATACTTGTGAAGTGAAGGTTTTATAAAAAATGATATGAAAGCATATATTCCTTGTAAATGTCTGTTGAAGCATGTTTTTGCATGGTCTCCATACTTAGTACTTAATTGTGCTAACCCCTTTCTTTCCCTTTTTGACTAAAGTGTAGGGATTGGGAGATGGTGACATGTCATGGCTACTTGATAGGTTTCTAAGTGTTGACGAAGAAGACTTGGTGAGTCCTCATAGATTCGAGGACAACACCTACATGTTCCTTTTGATGTATTTCTAGTATTGTGTTTAAGTCTTGTATGGGCTTAGTCCCATTATTGTATTCAAGTATTAGATGATTTTGAGACATAATGTATACAGTCTAGAAAGTCTTCCGCTTTCTATTTTAATGAAATGTCTTCTTTGTAAGGAAAGTTTTTAAATTCTTAGTGACTTTATGATCTATGCGATGAATGAATGCTAAGGCTTGTATGAGACCTCCGAGAGGTCGAATACGCATTTAACGGCTAGGGGGTGCTCTTGGGTCGTTACAGGTTCCATCGATGGGGGTCCAAAATGGGAAGTCTTTGATTTCACACACGGCTGACCACGACAGTCTGTGGTCTGACCAACGGGCTGTAGGTCTAGCCGTTGGTAATGTCCGACAATTATTTTAAAAATCTTTTGGGTCCTTTCCTAATTGTTTTAACTCAATACTATGTCATTTTTCCTTCTACCGAAAGTCGTATATAATGATTTTTACCCCCAAAATCACCCATATCAACTCATTCTCTGAAATTTTTAAAAGAAGATCAAGTCATCCTCTCAAATATTTCTCTCTCTAGAAACTTGAAGAAGAAGACTAGGGTTTTAAGTCAAGTCTCCATTTCCACCATTAAAGTAATGCTTTTGGCATTAAGGTATGATAATCTTTATCTACGGAGCTCTTTTTTCCATAGAGTTCCTAAATCCCCCAATTTACAAGTTCGAATTCTTCAATTGAAGTTAGGGTTTTCTTCCATGTCATGGGTTCCTTTCAATATTGATTCAATTAATTGTTTTATGAACTATTATGCATGAATAGAGAGAATTCCATGTTTTTAAGGTGAATCCCCAAGAACCCATGCATAACCCATGTTTTCTAAGCTATGATGATATAATGTGGGTTTTGAACCATGAAAGATGAGTTTATGAAGTGATGCATGTTCTTATAAAATTGATGTAAATGTTTTAAGGATGCTTTGAGAGTGAAGTATCAATGTGATTATTGTTGTGTTGTGAAAGGATTTCTCATATACACATGAAAACATGATTGTGAAAGGGTTTTCTCACATAAAGGATTCTTAGAGTTGAAAGGTTTTCTCAACTAAACTTTGAATCAAAATTTAGGAGATATTCTAATGAAACCTAGCTTGGATTGGCTACTTGATGTGTCTTCCATGGATGATAAGGCAAGTGGCGATTACTAATGCCTCTTAATAATAAGATAAGTAAGATAATGACTATTATGGGTATTTACGCTTTAGCATCGAGAGGATATTGAGATGGAAGATCTCCCATTAGTAAAGGGTGGGTTTCTATTAGCAATATCCTTATCCCATGGACGGTCCGTAGGTGGACCCACGGAGCGTAGGTCCCCACCATTGACTGGGTCAACAATTATAATTTTGAGGGGCTTTTGGGTCTTTTCCTAATTATTTTATCCTAATACTATGTCATTTTACCCTTCACCAAAACCCATATATAAAAGTTTTAACCCCAAAATTTTCCCAATTGAAATCATTCTCTCAAATTCACAAAAGAAGACCTCTTAAGCATTTCTCTCTCTAGAAGTTGAAGAAGAAGGAACCAACCTAGGGTTTCAAGACAAGTCTCCAATTCCTCCATTGAAGTTACACAATTGACATTGAGGTATGATAGTTTTCATCCATGGAATCCTTTCCTTCATGGAGTTCCCAACTTTCTCCAATTTTCTAAGTTAGAATTCCCTAATTGAGTTGGGGTTTCTCTTCTATGTTATGGTTCCTCTTAATTATTGATTTAATTGATTGAATTATGATCTCTTATGCATGAATTAAGTTAATTGCATGTTTTTATGATGATCCCCCATGGACCCATGTAATTCCCATGTAATCCCCATGTTTTCCAAGTTATGATTATATAATGTGGGTTTTGGATTATGAAAAAGAAGTTTATGAAATCAAGTATATTCTCATGAAATATATGTAAATGTTTTAAGGATTCTTTGAGATTGAAGTATCAATGATGTTGCTATTGTTGTGTTGTTGAAAGGATTTCTCATATACACATATAAGCATGAATTGTGAAAGATTTTCTCACATAATAAGGGTTCTTAAGGTTAAAGGCTTTCTCACCTAAAATGAACCAATGTTAAGGAGTTATTCTAATGTTTAGACAAGAGGCGATTACCCATGTTCTCTAATTGAAAGACAAGAGGCGATTACCCATGTCACATGATGTAAGGACAAGAGGCGATTACCTATGTTCCTTTAAGAGCTAAGATAAATATGATTAAGAACTATTCTGTGGAAGTTAAGCTTAGAACTGAGTGGACAAGTGGCGATTACCTACGTCCCATTAACTATGTGCCAACATAGGATTGTCTAGATAGACATTAGCTAGTGGATCCACATAAGCTAGAAGTTCATGGTCCTTACCCACTACACCAAAAGAGACCTTTAGCGGCAATAATTTTTCCTTTTAGCGGCAATATTTATTGCCACAAATACATTTATCGACATTTGAATAAATGCCATTGAATCCAATGTCGCTAAAGCCTTTAGTGACATTTATGTCGAGTGCCGGTAAAGACCCTTATTATTGCCGTTAAAAGTAATTACTTTTAGCGGCATTTATTTAGCGGCCTTTACTATTGCCATTAAAACTACCTTAGGAACAAGCATATTTGTGGCTTTTGCTATTGCTGGCAAAGATAATAATTGTCACTCAATTATTGTAACGACTTAAAACTGATTGTGAATTCACCTTAATCCACATATTTAACCCTCTTTTATTACATCAAAAATAAAATGCACAAAAGAGATAAGTTTGAAGAATTACCAAACTCAAAACAATGTCATTCACTTAAAATAAGAACAAACAATCTTAATACATTCACTTTCTTATCTTGTAGCGGTAAAAGAAAGTATGAATTATCACAATTGAAAGAATGTGTTCAACAATGAAGAAAATAATGCAATTAAGCCACTGTTTTTTTTCCCTAATGCAAAATGTGTCAGCTTTCTGGATCAATGTCATTCCTTGAACAAGCTCACCATTTGAATAAATATCCCACTGTACACATATAGCATTAGATGATTAGATTACAAGAAATGAGTAATCAATGTCAAGAGAAGCACCAAGTTTTGAATATTCAAGAACGTGAACATAATGCAACCCATAACACACTTGGAAAGATTAACGAATCTTTCCATATGATTGTCGTTGATCTAAGAACATCCCATAGTGTTAAACTGTCATTGAGAAGCACAAAGTTCCCAAATTAGAAAAGAATAGGAACATAATGTAGAAAGTAATGCGTAGTTGAAAAGATGAAAGCTTTTTTTTTTCTCTATATGAACAATTGTCTTTGATCTAGAACATCACACTATGTTAAAACTTATTCCAGTGAAACATAAACCAGAGAATATATGAACAAATCAAATCACCTCTAAGTAAAATTAGCATTGCAACAACAATACAGAAAAAATTATCCACACAACAGTAGCATCTCAAATAAATTCACCAGACGCAAACAAAATAAGTGCAGACTAAGAAACTGATCAAAGAGGACACCAAGATACACTTAAAAGCTGCACCAATATGCATTGCAAAATCCTCAACAAGGAGATACTAAATTCATATTCACATCCAAGAAAATGCAACAATAATATTGGTGAAGTCCTACCCAACAATGGTGAAAAACATCAGCTAAAGAAATCTTATTGTAGACAGCGAATGAACAATGAACAACATGAAGACAAAATCAGAGTGAAACGTGTAGTTCAAAATGGATTCTTATCCGAGTAAGAAAAACAGACAGCACACTGAATATGGCACATGAAAAACCAACAAATAATGTAACATATGATGCAAACTATAGAAGACAAGATTTTCAGTCCAATTTTCAGTAACATGTTTTACTTTCTAGGATGTGAAATTATTTGAACAGAAACAAGAATAGACAGGCCAGTTAAAAACACGTTGAATTCCAGCAAACAAATACTTTTATTCACATACGACAACTAAAATAATATTAGCAAGAAAATATGTGCATTATATGTATGTTTATTGGATATGGCACATTGTTTGACTCTTGGGGATTTAGAGCAAAAGAGATATAAAAGCACGGATAGAGCTAGGTAGTGCAACTTTTGTCAAAAAATTACACTACATGATCAAAATTATTTTTCTTAGCTTCTTCGTCTGTTTACTTCGCTATATTTTGAACTCCATGGTCAAAATATCGACTCAACCACTAATAAGAACATCATGTGCTAGATAATGCAGTAGTTAGGGGTATGTACCTATAATAACTTAGATACACGAATAGTAAATCGAGTATTACCTCCTCTCGAAATGAATGCAGATCATCATGATCAATGAACTCCAAATTTAGAGCTAGAAAAAACAAGCCAAATCGAGAACATAGTAAATAACAGCAAGATAACAAGATTTTGAACTATTTTTATTCTATCACTTGGTACTTCAAGTTTTGGCACTTACCTTGTCGTCAAAATTGAATCTTTTTACATTTTTGAACTGCAGAACTTTTCCCATACAGATTAGTTGCAGTTCACTAATTCCTCATATTTTAAGTTTGGAAGCACTTTTTTCCCAATCAATTTTCAAGATAGAATTTTCACAATTGAACGGTAAAAGTGTATAAGGAATCTTACAATGGCATTTGAAGGCTCCTCATCCAATGGTATACCATCTTTACGCTTTGTATGAGTTCATATGTAGGTTTTTGCATGTGTGGGCTCTATTCCATCTATAACCTATAAAGTTAAATTGATGCAAAATAAATAAGGCATGACTGAAATGAATTGTAAAATCTTATAGTAAGTAATTTATGCATTAATAAATAAGAAATCAGATAATAATACATTACTTACCATGAGAAAAATTTGGAGAATCAGACTTACACTGCAGCCCTCACATTGAACCATGAGGTCATCAGGATTATATGACATTTCACATTTACAATACCTGCCGAATTAGGACAAAAAAATTACTTAGTGATAAAACCAAGGTTAAGAACTTCCAAAAAAATGTTGTTTTCTTATAAACATCACACAACTATTGTGAACCAAAGGATTTACATGCCTCTCAATAGTAGCCCACATGCTCTGATGGTAACCAACAGTAGCAGGAGCATGATACATAAGCTTCGACAGCTGCACAAGAGTTGAAATACATGTCAATAAAAATTAGGGATATTATTTACATGATGGGACACATGTAATTTCCATCTAGTTTAAGCTCTTAAATATGAATGAACATATTTAATAAAAGAAGTCCCAGCCCAGTCTTAGCTTGTGAAGAGAATATGCTAAGACAATGTGAATGATTCACAGATTATGATGAATTTTATTTTACTTCTCTATCAAATGCAAGTGCTCCTCACCAAATGTTTTTCAGCTATGTTTTCACCAATGCACATAGAACAACTCTATAGAAACTACACACTACTATTCTCATATATCATGATTTCATAGTCATACACAAAATATTCATGTAAGTAAAAACATAATTTGTAAACGAAAAGCATAAAATAGACAACAATTGCATAAATATTGTGAACAATATAACTCACTATGGTTTTTCTAATCAAAATACTTCATTACAAGCCACTAAATTGATATTTATTAAGTAACCCACTCACCGCAGACCTTGTTTGATTTAGCCCTCAATTGCACGAAACCATTAGGTAACCATTCTTCTATTTAAAATAATTAATGCAACTGTTAGGACTCAAGAATTCATGAAAAAAATCAATGCTGTGAAATAGAAATCCCTGTTGAAAGTATGATCGGAGGGATAGAGAGTATACCTAAAGTATGATCGGAGGGATAAACTACAATATCATAGAACTTTTCAACTTCTCTACATGACTGTCACCCAAAACAGCTGCTTTGAAGCCCATTAAGCTCGATCCCCACCTCTTTCTCTTCCCATCTCTGCCCTCAAATACAATCCTTTTTCTTTTATTCAGCATATATCCCGACCATATAACTACTTTACCATAAGTTACGCCTACTGATCTGCATCCTCTTTTCACAATTAGTAATAAATTTTGGAATCTTTAACAACAAGTGATACTTGGTCCTTCTGCAGTTCTGCCGATTCATGAGCTAAGCAACAAGTTAGGCTACATATACTGAGCATAATAGAACACCTAAATCAAGGAATATCATCTTAAAACTGAACTTAATAGTAGAGAAATTGCTACATATACATAGCATAATAGAACACCTAAATCTTCAGAACTGAATCAAATGAAAACCTAACGAACCTGACACTCTCAAAATACAATATATCACTTTAAGACTACATGATAGCTAAACTTTTTTTTCCATAATCAATAAAAATTAGCTAGAATTGAACTTAACAGTGGGAGAATTATAAACTTTTATCCAAACAATGGGACAAAACATAGCATAAAAATCAATGAAGATTACCTTAAAATTGAACTTAACAATAGGAGAATTGTAACCGCCAAAACGTTCAACCAAACAGAGCACAATACCACATTTAATAGAAACTTCAAAACTGAATGAGAATAATAATCAAACCAACCTGACTGAAACAATCGAAGTGCTTGAGTAACAGACCATCAAATAGACCGCAGTCAATGTACTATGCATCCATTTACTAGTTGAGTTATGTCTTCAAATTACTTTAGACCTAAAAAATAGGAAGAGAGAGATCCAAACCCTAAATTTTTTTATTCCCTAACTGATACTCAATGACAAGAGGTGCTTCGATGAAAGTATGATCGGAGGGACAAACAAAGTACCATGGAAGGAGATTAGAGGCTTTAGATCGGAGGCTATGGAGATTAAGGTTTCAGATGAGATTTTGCCAAGCCATAAGTAAAAGAAAAAAGATAAAATAATGGACACTAGCTTTTATTGGGTATTTTTACTAAATGCCACTAAAAGGGGGTGTTTACCGACAAATGTTTAATTGCCGGGATAAGTTGACTGTAGAATACTAATTAACGACAATTATGGTAATGCCCCTAAATAATTGCCACTAAAAGTCATTTGTGGTGTAGTAACTGTGGCAAGTAGGACAACTCTTTTTGGTGTGGGAGACACCGGATTCCATGATAATAACTCTTATATGTCGGTTTTGGCTACTTCCCACAAGCAAGCTATGATGAACTATGTTTACTTCAAGGAAGTATCTCATACATGTTTAAGATGATGATTATGTGCATTGACCATTTTTTATGACTTATGTTTTCTAACTCTTATCTCATGTTTAGGTTGGTCATTGTTTCTTATGAAGGTATCTCTCATTAAGCATGTTTTCATATGGTTTATGCATGACTATCATACTTGGTACATATTTTGTACTAACACATACTCTTGCCTACATTTCCCCAAAAGTAGGGTCTAATAGTTAAGGTTCGCAGTTTTATGGCTAGAGTTCGTTGAGAAGATTTCGAGCTTTGGTGAGTCCTCATGCTTGAGGACAGACATTTATTGTTTAAGTTTTTCCTTACTTTTAGTTTTTAAATATGATGTACGAGCCTTACTCATATTCATTCTTATGTACTAGATGGCTTTGAGACTAATGTTTTAGACTTCCGCTTTACTTTTATAAAATGGTTTGGACTTGAATGTTCCTCTTTAACCCTTTTATTCTATTTCTTGTATAATGAAAGCTATGTGGCTTGTATGGGGCATTTCGGGGTCTTATATGCCATGTTATGCCTAGGGGCTACCTTGGATTGTGATAAACTTAGTAACAAAGCACAAGGTTTAGAAAGGTCCTAGGATTGCTCATAAGCCACGTCGAGTAGAGTTTTATCCATAAGTGTGAAGCGCGCCATATTTATGAATGAGAGGCTACAAAATGATTAGGAAACTCCACTTCTTTCATTACCTTAAAGTCATACGGTAGAGTTTAACTCTATAACGTCTCTATCCTGATCTGCATCCGATGCTCTATAGGATATGGATACTTGAAGAGCATATGCTAGGAGGAATGTGGGAGAGAATCTGAATCAAGAAGCTCCTCCTCAAGCTCCTCAAGCTTTGATCGATCCTTTGGCCGGACAGTGACTAATGCAGTGTTTAGGGATGCCTTTCAGGAGTTGGCCCAAGCAGTGACGACCCAAGCCAATAGGGAGGCTGCGGTTTGCGTAAACCCCAAATATGGGTACGATGTCATCTAGAGTGAGGGACTTCACTAGGATGAATCCTACAAAGTTTCATGGTTCAAAGGTTGAGGAAGATCCTCAACAGTTCATGATGAGACCACGATTTGGACTTATTTAGGGCTTGATTTTAATAGATTTAGTTTCCTCAAATGCATATTTTGTTCCAATAACTGATGTAAATCCTTGATTTTTAGGTATTTGGATTGAGGAACAAAACATGTACACTAATGAGCAAAAATGAACAAGGCAGGTAAAAGAACGAAGAAAAGAAGGCCTAATGATCGCCTAACCCATTGGGCGAGTCGCCAAATGGCCATGATCTCGCCTAAAGTTCCAATGTGCCAAGCCCTGAAGGAGAAAATAAAGTCGGTGATAGAAAGGAGCAGTCGGCGTGTCGCTGAAAGGTTCCGAAATGCAGTGCTAGATTGCCCAAAGTTACAAAACTTGAAAATGCCGAAGGCCAAAGAAGAAAAGGTGATGGAATTGACCAACGGGCGGATCGCTGAGTGGATAGGCGATCCCGACTTTTTGCACCGAATGGTCCTTCGCAGCACATTTGTGGTGACTCTAAATACATTTTTAAATTCTTAGTTTAGTATCTACTATTCATTTTAGAATCAGAATTATCAGTTTTTGAAGTTTGGAGCTTAAAACTAAGAGTATTGGGACACCATTTTTCCTTAGCTTTGAAGATTTCCATATTTGAGAAATTGGAAGTGGTTCTTTGAGATTCTTCAACCTTGACCTTTGTAAAGATGAAATTAATCTTACCCAGTTGATGGAAACACAATTTGGTAACGATTTTTATCTTTTCATGATGTCTAGCTAAAACCCCAATTCGTGGGGTGTGATTATGGGTTGATTTAGCTGCTGGGTATTGTTAATTGATAGTTTAAATGTTGTTTACAAATGATTTCATTCAGTAATTGTGGCTTAATCTAAAGAGTTGTAGTTGCAAATGCAACTTTACCTTCATGTTTTTGGCTTGCTCGAGAAAGAGGTTTTAAAACCAAGGTTACTGATTTGATGGTCTGTGGCTATTAGGTTGTCATGGGTTCAGCTTGAGAGAGTGAATCCTAAACCCTTTTCCACACATTCAGCTCGAGAGAGTGAATAGATTAAAGCGTAGGCTGTTCTTAGTTGCTTCTTATTGGTGTTGGAGAGAAACCAATTTGATTTGGGGTAAATTGTTCAAGAGAAAGTTTATCCCCACTAAAGTCTAGCATATTCATTGATTTGTAACTATTTACTATCAGTTGCAATCACCCATTTGTCTACCTTATCCCATAATCCAATCTCATCCCAAGAACCCGTCTCTTTACTTGTTTTATTCACGTTATTTGTTGTTGTAGTTGATAATTACATTCAAAACCCCCTATTATTTGACACTTATGTCACCGCAAACTTGAACCATGCTTTTATTCATAAATATTTTTACCTATGATTGAGTTGAACATATTCATGCTTTTCTATTGATTCTCAAATACGTACCACTCCCTGTCGGATTCGACCCCAACTCACTTTGTTGGGTTATATTACTCACTAACAATCATTGGCACTTCGTATTGGATGAATTGTCCTAATACGTGAAATCAAAATGGCGCCACTGCCTGGGAGTGGTGTTGTTTGAGATTTCTAGTTAAGTTGGATTTTGTTCTTGTTAGTCATAGTTTAACTTACTTAATTTTTAGCTTTGGTTTTTGTGTTGCTTTTTTTAGCAGAATAAATGAGCCTATCTGGTAGCTACTGTGACCCAATGGATCACCCTTCATTGAGATTGATGATTTTTAGGGATAACATCCTAAAGTTCAAGCAATTGGAGGGTGAAGCCATTTATAAGTTGTGGTAAAGGTTTAAGTCCCTATTGAAACAATGCCCGATAAGGTGCTTCTGGAATGCTTCTACCGGGGTCTTAGCCCCAAAAATAGAATAATTTCTGACCAACTCTCTTCGGACTGCTTGATGCGACATTCCTATGAGACTGCATCCTAACTCCTTGATTGTGTGGCCAAGACCAACAAGGAGACAGAAAAAGACCAAGAATTGGCCACATTGTTGACTCAGCTGAATGTCTTGGCCAAAAGAGTCATGGAATTGAAGGTACTGTTGAAAAGGAAGGACATGTACATTCTCCCTCACGAGCGTCAAAAGATGATGAAGTAATAGGGTGGGCAAACTGAAGAGGTCCTCCTACTTATTCTACACAAAGTCGAAGAGAACGACAGAGTGTTGGAGGAATTAGGAGAGAATGTCTTAATGCTGAACCAGATGACAACCTCTCATTCCATGCTCATTCAGCTACTACGGTCTCAAGTGGACCAAGTGCTGTCTCACCTCTACCCAGAGCCAGAAGAGGGGTTTCCTTGTGAAAATGAGACAAGCCCCACTAATGGAACCGAAGAGGGGACTTGCGTCGTGCCACGACGTTAACTAAGGTGCTTTTTGGGAGGCAACCCAAGGTTTTACCGCTTTATTTTTTATTTAAAAATAATGGTGTGTGATTGTGGAGGTCAGAGTGTGGAAGGTGTTTGAAAAGTGAAGGTTGGCGAGCTAAAAGTCTAGTCGGTGCATCGCTGAAGAGGTCGGTGAGCCCAGGAGCAAAATGGCGAATCACCAACCAGGTCGGCAATCATGATTTAATCCGCCGTGTGGACCCCCACATTAACTGAATGTCCTGTAAAACTCGGCAAGGTGAGTGCCCACTCGGCGTGTCACCGAGTGGATCAGCGAGCAAAACTAATGTTGCCGAATGGGTGAGAACTAGACGGTTTTTAAAGGCCAAAGGTTTAAACTTTCAAACTCTTTCACTTTCCCTCACTTTTGATCTTCCAAAACTCACACCCGCAAAGTATTTCCTTTATTTCTTGCAATTTTATCATCTTTGAGTCGTTGATTGTGTGTTCAGAGTGGATTACTTTGCCACCTAGCATTTCAATCTTGATTATTCGGCATCTAAGGTTGGTTTTCCGAACCCCGAGTTTATTTTTAGAAATTTGTACTCTTATGCAATTGAATTTTATCTAAGTGTTGTGTGCTGGGACTCTCTGATCTTAATTATTTTTGTATGTGCCTGTGTTAATTTGATAATCTTGCCCATAATGTTTATATTGTTGAATTCCCGTGAATTTGTGCCTTAAAATTGGTTAAAATTTATTGGGTTGTGCTTGCATGTTGTTAGGTCTAGTCGAGTGAAGTCTAAGTAGCCCGTATTTGTGCCAAATGACGTATTTTACCTAATGATGGAGCAGTTGACGTCATTCTTAAGGGCAAAAGTCATCAAATGTCCAAATTTGGCCAAACCGGGAGAAGTCTAAGTATCCCGGGGGCATGAGTGTATTGGGTCTGAGCTTAATTTGATAAATGTGTGTTTTGATTTTGTTTTTCGGGGTTGTGGGATTGAATTTGAGAAGTTGGGTTGAAAGTAGAGACGTTGGGTCATTTGGCGAGCTAGGTTGAGCTCATCGAACCACTCGGCGGTTCACCAAAGTTCCCCATCTCGCCTTTAATTTCAGGCTAAATGAGTAGTTTGGTTCTGTAACTTTTGGCGAGAAGCCTGAGGTCGCCGAAAGCACTCGGTTACTCACTGATAGTTCTTCTTGATCGCTTTTTGTCATCACCCCTGAACCTTAATTGCACAGTAACTTTCGGTGGGCTAATCCTTGCTCACCGAATACTATCGATGAATCACCGAAAGGCCCTTCCATCGCTGATATGCCAAAATTCTCTGAGATTTTTGAGACAATCCTTTCGGCGAGCCCGATCTAGCTCGCCAAAGAGATTCGGTGACTCGCCGACCGGTTCGGCGAGTCTGTCTGCAACTATTTTAATGTGTTTTTGATTTAATTGTTTTTAATTTTTTATCGATGTTTTATAGACATGGTAAGGAGAAATATCGACATGCCACCCTGTAAAAGAGCACGGGGTATCATAATCAATGAAGGGGGATCAAATCCTCCAAAAAGAGGAAGGCAAGAGCCTTTAACTGGAGGTTAGAGTAGAGGCAAGAGGCCTACAGTTGAAAGAGTGGATACTGATCCTCGGGTTGCTTTATCTGAGCCTGAGGATGACCAGTCTTTACAGTCCTGACGGGCTGAGATTCGGGCTAGATCTCACTCTGATTCAGCTAGAGTCCCCTCAGCTTCCACCCCAGCAGGTTCAGTACCAGCTCCGGCACCTCCTGTGGCTCCTGTGCCACCAATTGTCACTCCTCGCAGGCTTCTCAATAGGTTGAAAGGTGTTGGATTGTGAACTATTCTCGAGGAAAAGCTATTGTCTACAGAGGGCCTTGAGTACAAGTACTCCGATGTGAGGGACACCCTCCACTTCTACCGGTTTGAGCAGTTCACCAGGCCCCGAGTCCCCTATATTCCTTTTTGGGTTCGGGAATTCTATATAGCATATGGTGACTTGGTTCCAAAGAACAAGAAGAAGGCAATCTAATTCAGACGGGTTGAGTCGGTCATGGTCCGGGGTAAGGAAATTGGATGAAATAGCGAGTACATTAATACCGTACTTGACAGGAGTCTAAGAACTACAGAGGCATATGAGGGCTTGCCTACTACTCAGTCCTTGGATGGCCTGAAGGGCTGGTTGGCTCTATTGATTTCTGATACCACCTCGAGGTGCATCGAGACAGAGGTCCCCATAGAGAAGAGGGATTTGAGTATTGCAGCTCGGTTCTGGTTTGGCTTCATTAGAAGAACCATAATGCCATCCTAGAACGAGTCCATTCTGCGCCACCCTAAGGTGGCCTGCCTTGGAGATATCATATCCCGGAGGAGCATCAACCAGGGACTTCTCATAGAGCAAGAGATGGCCATAAGGGCCAAGCAGAGTCAGACCTCCTTGCCATTCCCGATCTTGATCAAGGAGTTATGCCTGCGTGCTAGAGTGCCCTGGGATGATACGAGAGATATAGAGGTTACCCCGTCTTACTCCACTGACATCCGGCGCATTGAGGCCGAGTACATACGAGAGGAGGCTGACAGGAGGACGACAACTCCAGTGGATATATCCTCGGAGGTGGATATTGATTCGATACCTACATATGCATATTTACGTACTCCTGCCTCCTGCTTTATGTACATATGCCCCTTATTCTTCTTTATAGTCCCCAGGTGCCTCTACCTCGTCCCATCCGTCCAAGATTACGCAGGAGATGATCCTAAAGATGGGATACTTGGCCTGTTTAGATGATGTGAGGGTGACTCGACTTGAGAGATCCATCCCATGGATGATCGATGGTGCCATCATTGCTACACTGACCCCCCCTCTAGACTTCTATTGACACTCTCACCACGAGAGTTAAGGCTTGTGAGAGCACGTATGGGGAGACCTCTGAGGTTACGACTTTGAAAGTTGAAGTGGTAGATTTGAGGAAGGACATAGACTACCTAAAGTCTACTGACTTCACTTCATTACTGGAGACTGCTGATGATGTGGATGCTCCTGAGACTTTAGAGATTCCTCCGTCTACCACTGGAGATGTACATAGGGATGATATGACAGTTGATGAGTCGGAGGCAGATACCAACGAGGAGCTGATAGAAATAAGGGAGGAGAGCATATATAAAGATTTTCCAGATCTTGAGGAGACGATTGTGCAGTCAGTGATCCAGACATCGCTGACAGAGACATCCATGAGTGGGTCTAGTGGAGCTGGTCCTTCTGAGGTGACTCTAAGCACTGATGCCCTAGTTCTGAGCAATACATCGGGCACTAATGCCCAGAAAGATGGAGTTACTGTTTAGACAGGATCCCTATTTACCTCCCTCTCTATCATACTTTTTTGACTTTTAGATATTATTTTGCTTGCATTTGAGGACAAATGTTTTTATTTTTGGTGAGGTGAGGCCCACCTTTTGTGACTTATGGTTTTGTTTATATATTGGGTTTTTGAGCTATAATTATGTTTTAATATTGCATTTTGTGGATGATTGAGCTTGTGGCTCCTTGATTTTAATTGTAAATGATTTTTGGACCTTTCAGAAAATTTTTGTGCCACCTCTTGTTTGTGTTTGAATGTGGTTGTTCTCTTGCAATTTTGAGTATCGGTCTTGATTAATACCGATGACTTGAATAGTGCTGATAATCGAACAAAAATAAATGTGCGGCTACGATGAGGGCAAATGAAGTTTCATAGACAATATGTGAACTCTTTGCATCTCGTTGTAACTAGCCAATTATCGAATTGAGTCTCTTGTAATGAACATTGCACACTAGTTAATGAGTTTTTCGTAGTGTTCTTAGATGATTTACCCGGTATTCCTCCCTAAAGAGAAATAGACTTCGGTATTGACCTTCTCCCCGATACACAACCTATCTCTATTCCTCCTTACCAAATGGCTCCGACACAACTTAAAGAGTTGAAAGAGCAGTTGAAAGATTTGTTGGATAAGGGTTTCATCCGATCGAGTATCTCTCCATAGAGTGCTCCAGTTTTGTTTGTTAGAAAGAAAAATGGTTCTCTTCGTATGAGTATTGACTATCGGTAGTTGAACAAGGGTACCATTAAGAATAAGTATCCTCTTCCAAGGATAGATGATTTGTTTGACCAATTTTGAGGAGTGAGTTACTTCTCTAAGATCGACCTCCGGTCGGGTTATCACCAATGGAGGGTGAAGGAAAATGATATTCCAAAAATGACTTTTAGAAACTCGGTATGGTCATTATGAGTTTTTGGTAATATCGTTTGGCTTGACTAATGCTCCGGTGGCATTTATGGATTTGATGAATAGGGTTTTTAGACAGTACCTTGACATGTTTGTGATTGTATTCATTGATGATATATTGAACTATTCGAGAAGTGACGATGATAACATCAGTCATTTGACTATTGTGTTGCAATTTCTCAAGGACCAATAACTCTTTGCTAAGCTCAGCAAATGTGAGTTTTGGCTAAGGTCTGTAGCTTTTCTTGGTCATATTGTTTAAAGTAAGGGTATTGAGGTAGATTCTAAGAAGACGGATGTGGTTAAGAGGTTGCCTAGACCTCTATCCCCTTTGGATATTAAAAGTTTATTTAGTTTAGTTGGTTACCACATAATGTTGGTTGAGGGGTTTTTGCTCGATTGCCTTTCCATTGACAGCATTGACTCAAAAGAAGGCTAAGTTCTTATGGTACGAAGCATATGAAAAGAGTTTTCAGGAATTGAAATGTAGACTTACTTCCGCTCCAGTGTTGACTTTACCATAATGGACTGATGGTTTTGTTGTTTATTGTGATGCCTCGAGAATTAGGCCAGGATGTGTGATTATGCAAAATGGGAAAGTTATTGAGTATGCTTCAAGACAACTTAAGACTCATGAGAAGAATTATCCTACCCATGACCTTGAACTAGTGGCGGTTGTTTTTGCCTTAAAGATTTGGAGGCAATATTTGTATGGGGTCCATGTAAATGTTGTTACCGACCACAAAAGTTTGCAATATGTGTTTAATCAGAAGGATCTAAATCTTTGCCAAAGAAATGTGACTTGAGTTATTGAAGGATTATGATATGAGTGTTCTCTATCACCTCGGTAAGACAAATGTGGTGGTAGATGCTCTTAGTCGGTTATCTATCGGTAGTGTTGCTCATATTGAGGATGATAAAGAAGAGTTAGTTCGAGATGTTCACAGATTGGCCTGGTTGGTGTTCAGTTAGTTGACTCTACCAAGGGTGGTGTTATGGTTAACAATTGTTCATAATAATCTTTTTTGGCTGATGTGAAAGCCAAGCAAGGTCTTGATCTGACTTCGATTGAATTAAAGAAAACGGTGCTTAAAAAGTCTGTAGAGGCTTTCACCCAAGAGGGAAGATGGAGTACTTAGATATAAAATTCGCTTGTGTGTTCCTAATGTTGATGGCTTGAGAGAACAGATCTTGTCAGAAGCCCATAGTTCTCGATATTCCATTCACCCAGGAGCCACCAAGATTACCGTGATTTGCGGGAGATTTATTGGTGGAATGGTATGAAGAAGGATATTGCAGAATTTGTGGCTAAGTGTCCTAACTTGTACTAAGTGTCCTAACTGTCAACAAGTGAAAGTTGAGTATCAGAAGCTGGGAGGTTTATACCAAGACATTAGCTTTCCTACTTGGAAGTGGGAAGAATTGAATATGAACTTTGTTGTTGGTTTGCCTCGCACCCGGCGACAACATGACTTGATTTGGGTTATTGTTGATCGAATTATGAAATTGACTCATTTCATTCCCATTAAGGTTTCTTTTTAGGTGGAGGATTATGCTAAGTTGTATTTGAGAGAAATGGTAAAGTTGCATTGAGTCCTTTATCCATTTTCTCTGATTGAGGTACCCAATTCACTTCTCAGTTTTGGAAATCTTTCCAAAGGGGTCTTGGTACTCATGTCAAGCTTAGTATGACTTTTCACCCACAAATTGAAGGGCAAGATAAGCATACAATCGAAACCTTGGAAGATATGTCAAGAGCTTATGTGATTGATTTAAAGGGTAATTGGGATGATCATTTTCCATTGATCCAGTTTGCCTATAACAATAGTTATAACTCAAGTATTGATATGGCTCCATTTGATGCCTTGTATGGTAGAAGGTGTAGATATCCTATAAGATGGTTTGAGGTGGGTGAAGTTGCCCTAATAGGTCCGAAATTGGTACATGAGGCTATGGAGAAAGTTCGACTTATTAGAGAAAGGTAGAAAACGCCTCAATGTCGGCAAAAGTCATATGCCGATATTAGAAGAAAAGATATTGAGTTTAATGTGAATGGTTGTGTTTATTTGAAAATTTCACTCATGAAATGTGTAATGAGGTTTGGCAACAAAGGGAAGCTAGTCCCTGCTATGTAAACCCATATAACATTTTTAGGCGTATTGGTAAGGTTTCTTATGAGCTACAATTGCCTAATGAGTTGGCATCGGTGCATCCAGTTTCAATGTTGAACAAATGTGTTTTGGTATCCGACCTCTATAGTTCCCTTAAAAGATTTGGGAGTTAAGGAGAGCCTTTCTTCTGAGGAAGTACTTGTTGAGATCTTAGTCCGGTAAGTCAAGTAGTTGAGAAATAAGGAAGTTGCTTCTATGAAAGTTTTGTGGAGGAATCAATTAGTAGAGGGTGCTACTTGGGAGGCCAAGGCCGATATTATGTCCTGATATCCTCATCTCTTTCCTTCTACCCCTACTCTAGCTTGAGGTATTGAGTTCCTCATGGTGTACTCTTTTGGTGTCTGTGTCGTAGATATTCCCAGGATTCCATCATTTATGCATGTTTATGAAAAAGCTTAATTTTTGAGAAAAAGAGTCAACTTGATTTATTTATACATGTTTATGTGCATTTGAGTGTGAGTTGCATATAGGCTTCATGATATGATATTTTTGAACATGCTTTAGCTTGGAGTTGATGTTTCCTCCTCGGATATGCATATTATGTGATTGCATGCATGTTGGGTTATTAGGCTTGAGTTCCTACCCTCCTTATGATGTCTTGAACCTCATTCTAGGACGAATGATCCCAAAGGGGAGATAATGTTACACCTCAGATTTGAGAAAGCGAGAAAATTTCATTATCTCACAACTCAGTGTCAACAACGACGACATCATCCATGGACCGCAGGTGGGACGACGGTCCGTAGGTGGTGGCCATGGTTGACCAGTTGGTGTTTTCGAAAATTCTAAGTTCCAGTACTTGTTTAACGGTCGAACAGGACGTTCTGTCGTTCAATGCATGAGCCGTAGATAGGGTTCATAGGTGAGTCCCAGACTTAGAGACATTTAACGGTTGAAACTTGAGGACCACAGTTGGGACCCACGACCCGTCGATTAGACCACGGCCTGTGGGTGGGTCCTGTCGTTTGGGGTCGAAAACTTGAGTCTCTGAGTCCTATTGACGGAGGGACATGACGGTCTGTAGGTCCCCACCGTCGACTGGGTCGGCATTTATAATATTCAGGGGCTTTTGTGTCTTTTCCTTATTATTTTTTACTAATACCATGTCGTTTTACCCTTCTCCAAAACCACTATATAAACATTTTAACCCCAAAATTTGCCCAATTGAAAACATTCGCTCAAATTCACAAAAGAAGACCTCTTAAATATTTCTCTCTCTAGAAGTTGAAGAAGAAGGGTCCAACCTAGGGTTTCAAGCCAAGTCTCCATTTCCTCCATTGAAGTTAAGCAATTTGCATTGAGGTATGATAGTTTTCATCCATTGAAGCCTTTCCTTCATAGAGTTCCCAACTTTCTCCAATTTTCCAAGTTAGAATTTCCCAGTTGAGTTAGGGTTTTTCTTCTATGTTATGGGTCCTCTTGATTATTGATTTAATTGATTGAACTATGATCTCTTATGCATGAATTGAGTTAATTGCATGTTTTTATGACGATTTCTCATGGACCCATGTAATCCCCATATTTTTCGAGTTATGATTATATAATGTGGGTTTTCGATTATGAAAGAGAAGTTTATGGAATCACACATGTTCTCATGAAACCTATGTAAATATTTTAAGGACACTTTTAGATTGAAGTACCTATGATGTTGCTATTGTTGTGTCGTATACATGATTTCTAATATATACATATACACATGAATTGTGAAAGGTTCTCTCACATAATTAGATTTCTTAAGGTTGAAAGGCTTTCTCACCTAAAATGAACCAATGTTAAAGAGTATTCTAATGTTGAGGCAAGAGGCGATTACCAATGTTCTCTAATTGAAAGAGAATATGCAATTACCCATGTCACATGATGTAATGACAAGAGACGATTACCCATGTTCCTTTAAATGCTAAGATGAATGTGATTAAGAACTATTTCATGTAAGTTAAGCTTACCAAGTGGACAAGTGGCGATTACCCATGTCCCATTAACTATGCACCAACATAGGATTGTATATATAGACATTAGCTAGTGGATCCACATAAGCTAGAAGTTCATGGTCCTTACCTTGGCAAGTAGTACAAGTCTTTTCGGTGTGGGAGACACCGGATTCCATGATAATAACTTTCACGGTCTTATATGTCGGTTAAGACTACTTCCCATAAGAAAGCTATGATAAACTAAGGTTACTTCACGGAACTTATGATAAACTAAGGTTACTTCATGAAACTATCTCATACATGTTTAAGATGATGATAATGTGCATTGACCATGTTTTATGACTCGTGTTTTCTAACTCTTATCTCATGATTAGCTTGGTCATTGCATTTTTTGAAGGTATCTCTCATGAAGCATCTTTTCATATGTTTTATGCATTGTTATCATACTTGGTACATATTTTGTACTAACGCATACTCTTTCCTATATTTCCCCAAATGTAGGGTTCGACAGTCAGGGTTCCTAGTTTCGTGGATAGAGTTCGTTAAGGAGATTTTGAGTTTTGGTTACTAGTTTCATAGTTTTCATTCTTTCCTTACTTTCAGTTTTTGAACATGATGTATGAGCCTCGACCAGATTCGTTATTATGTACTAGATGGCTTTGTGACTAATGCTTTAGACTTCCACTTTACTTTTATAAAATGGTTTGGACTTGAAATTTTCCTCTTTAACTCTTTTATTCTATTTCTTGTATGATGAAAGCTAAGTGGATTGTATGGAGCCTTTCAGGGTCTTATACGCCATTTTAGACCTAGGGGCTACCTTGGTTCGTGACACCACATATAGGGTCTGACGCTTCATATTCGCATCTCCATAGCTAGGGATCACTTAGTAGATATCAAAAAATGTTGAATCCTCATGCTCCAAGGACCGAGTCTTTAGTTCATTAAATCTTTACATTTTCAGTATTGTAAATTATGTACGGGTGATGTCCCGATCACCCCCTTTGTACTAGTTGTCTTTGAGACATTTTAGACCTCCATTTCGGTTTATAAAACAAGAATGTTTTGAAATTGTCTTTTAAAATATATTAAATTTCTATTATCTATTATGATGTATCCTAAGTGGCTTTAGTAGGGCCTCTCAACGTTCTATACGCCATGTTACGCCTAGGGTCTACCTTGGGTCGTGACAACTATAACATGGAGTTCAATGTAATGCTCCCACACTAAAAAGAGAGTGTCCTACTTTACAAGGTGAGGACCAAAGTCTTATACTTAGGTGGATCCACCAGCTAATGTCAAATCGCGACAATCTCATGAGTACACATAGTTCTCGGACATGGGTAGTGACCACTAGTCCAACTTGGTGATAAGTAAGCCCCCAACGGAAAACATGCATACTCATATCAAGTTCATTTTCATTGTATTTGAAATGGTAAGAATCTAGTAATACTAAATCATTCATGAAGACTCAAAATCATATGAGTAGCTTCTTTAAAATATCATGATTTCATAACATCATCAATTCATAAGAGACACTTAATCGAAAGTATCCAAATCATGATAATGTTTATGATGAGAATAGTTCAATCGGAAGCAACCTAATTTCATAAAATCTTGTTACACTTTATTCGAATGCATCCTTAAATCATAATCTCTTTAATTCATAATGCATGCATACCATCAAAGCTTAATTTCATATCAAAATCACTTGTTCTATAAAACTTCCAGTTTCATTTTTGAATGAAGTTAGACGATACAACTCTTATTAGTTTAATAGTTTACCCAAGAGCATGAGTTCATGTGAATATCATTGAAAACATTGAAATATGATCAAATCATGCATAATAGGATCAATTATGATGAATAAGCTTTAAATCAATTGAATCCATACAAAAATCATTAAATTCTGGAACTTAGGTAAGAATCATAAAAGGGGTTTTGAGGTTTCTTTGGGACTCAAAGATGAAGAAACCATTGGTTATTTTCCCACATACCTTGATAAAACTGTAGCTTGGAATCTGGAAAGGAGACTTGGAGCTTGAAGAACCCTAGAATCACCTTTACATAACATGGAGAATAAGAATTGAGAGCTCTTGAGGGTAAAAAAAGTCACAGGTCTTAGAAATAGGCTAGAAATGACGTAGTATAGGAATTCAAAGAGTAGGAAAAAACCAAATTAACCCTAAAAAATAACTGTCGGGGAGGACTACGAACGCATTTACAGTCCATACGTAGGACTATGGACCGTGTTGGTCCTTTGTGGATCACTTACTAGGAACCCAATTTTTTGATCTCTGAAGCATGAACCAAGAACCACAATCCATAGAACCTTAGAAGGGACATATAATCCATCATACACTGAACTCCTAACTTCGGCCTAGACCCTCAAGCTTCGAACCAAAATTGGATAAGTACGACTCGTGCTCCCCTCTACGGTTTTTACTGGCTAGTTGTATTCCAATTACTGATAAGAACTATTTTCTAATAAATGGCCCGTAAAAGCTAATATTATGCATTGAGGAACCAAGAAATTACCATATCTGAAACTACATTTACGATACCAATTACAACTTGTATACCCAACCACAGGTCGTACTAGTGGCTCGTACAAGGTCATATATGACTTGAAATTTTCCTAAATTCCTTTGCACCAACCATGACTGGTTCCCTGGACCGTACAACCTTCCATGGTTCGTACATAGGCTCATGGAACCAACACACCAAAAACTTTTGTAACTTTTCATCTTCCAAATTAACATTTCCACTTACGAGGTGTTACTATATTTCTTCCTTGGGAACATTCATTCTCGAATGGGACTCAACCAAGAATGTATGAATAAGGAAGAGATCTAATAACCCAACATGAATGCAAAACACATAAAAATGCATAAAACCAAGGAGTAATCGACCTCAAGATAAAAGATGAACTTTAAAAGTGATTTCATGAAGATTTATGCATATGGAAAAAAGAGAATAGCTGAAACACATGAATCCAAAAGAGCACATAGGAGGAACTAATATCTCAAGATGAAATTGAAGTGGAGGGAAAGAGATGGTGGTACTTAGACATCATATCAGCTTTGGCCTCCCAAGTAGCACATTCAACTAACTGATTCCTCCAAAGGACTTTCATGGAAGAAACTTCTTTATTTCTCAACTTTAGTACTTGATGATACAAAATCTCAACTGGAACCTCTACATAGGAAATACTTTCTTTCACACCAACACTCTCCAATGGCGCCACTGGAGTAAGATAAAAAATACACTTTTTCAACAATGACCACGAAACATCAGATGCACTAATGCCAAATATGAAGGCAAATCTAACTCATAGGCCACATTACCGAAATACCTCAAAATTTTTATATGGGCCTACATAACATAGAATAAGCTTAACTTTCTTTCCAAACCTCGTCACACCCTTCATAGGTTAGATTTTCAAGTAAACCCAATCATAAATGGTGAATTCAAGCTCTCTTCTTCTTACATCAACAAAATATTTTGGTCGACTTTGAGCTATTTTCAACCTCTCTCTAATAAGTAAAATCTTCTCCATAACCTCATGAACAAACTCAGACCCTATATAAGCGACTTCAGAAACTTTGAATCAACTGTTAGGATATCAACACCTCCTACCATAGAGAGCCTCAAACTAAGCCATCTGAAATATTCTAGTGATAGCTGCTATTATAAGCAAAATCTATTGAAGGTAAATGACCATCCTAATTACCTTTAAATTCAACCATACCATATGTCAACATATATTCCAAAGTCTGTATAGTACGTTCGGCTTGACCATCAGTCTGGGGAGAAAAGTTGTTCTAAGCTTCACTTGAGTACAAAGATCCTTCTGAAACAATTTACAAAATGGAGAAATAAATTGAGTATCTGTGCCTGAAAGGATATATAATGGAGTTTTGTGCAACTTAACCACCTCCAAAGTAGCACCCTCAACTAACTGATTCCTCGGTAAAACCTTTACAAAAGCAACTTCTTTGTTTCTCAACTTCTTGACTTGCTGGTCTAAAGTATCAACTGGAACTTCTTGATAAGAAATATTCTCCTTAACTCCCAAACCTTATAGGGAAGTATATATGTCGAATCTCCAACACATTTCATTAACAATGAGACATGGAAAATGAGATGCACTGATGGCGAATCATTAGGCAAATCAACTTCATAAGTGACCTTACCAATTCACCTCAAAATCTAATATTGGCCCATATAGCGGGGACTAAGCTTCCATTTCTTTCCAAATCTCATTACATCTTTCTTGTGTGAAATTTTTAACTAGGCCCAATCATGTACATCAAAATAAAGATCTTTTCTTCTCATCAGCGTAGGAATTTTGTTGACTTTGAGCCATTTTCAACCTTTCTCTACTAAGCCAAACTTTCTCCATACCCTCATGTACCAATTCAGGGTTTTTCAAGGTGAATTCACCCACTTTAAACCAGACTATAGGAGATCTACACCTCCTACAATATAGAGCCTCAAATGGATCCATATCAATACTTCAGTGATAGTTATTGTTGTATGCAAACCGAATCAAAGTCAAGTGATCATCCCAATTACCCTTGAAGTCAATTACGCACACTCTCAACATATCTTCCAAAGTTTTTATAGTACGCTCTGCTTGCCCATCAGATTATGGATGAAAGGCCATACTAAGCTTAACACGAGTACCAAGACCCTTTTGGAAGAATTTCCAAAACCTAAAAGTAAATTGGGTACCACAATCAGAGATTATGGATAGACGTACCCTATGAAACCTAACCATTTCCCTCAAATACAACTTAGCATGGTCCTCTGCCAAATAAGAAACCATGACAGGAATGAAATGAGTTGATTTCATCATTCGATCTATAATAACACAAATATAGTAATGTTGCCACCGAGTGCGTGGTAAACTAACAATGACGACCACGTTCAAATCTTCTCACTTCCAAGTAGGAATGCTAATATCTTGACAGAAACCTCCCGACTTTTGATGCTCAACTTTCCCTTGTTGATAATTAGGACACTTAGCTACAAATTCCATAATATCCTTCTTTATCACATTCAACAAATAGATCTCCCGCACGTCACGATACATCTTGGTGGCTCCAGGGTGAATGGAATATCAAGAACTATGAGCTTTCGATAAGATTTGTTGGCTCAACTCATCAACATTAGGTACACACACACGACCTTGATACCTAAGCACAACATCTCCCCCTTGGGAGAAAGCCTCTATGAAAATTTTAAGCACCACTTCCTTTAATTAAACTAAAGTCGGATCAAGACCTTGCTTGGCTTTAATCTACCACAAAAGATGATTCAAAACCATCGTAAACCATAACACCACCTTTGATAGAGTCAACTAACTGAACACCCAATCGGGCCAATCTATGAACATCTCGAACCAACTCCTTTTTATCATCCCCAATATGACTAATACTATCCATCAGTAACTAACTAAGAATATCCGCCACCACATTTTCCTTGCCGGGGTGATAGAGAAAACTCATGTCTTAATCTTTTAGTAACTCAAGCCATTTTCTTTGGCAAAGATTTAGATATTTTTGTTTGAACACATATTGCAAACTCTTGTAGTCAGTAAATACATCTACATGAACACCATACAAATAATGCATCCAAATCTTAAGAGCAAACACAATTGCCACTACGTCTAGGTCATGGGTAGGATAAATCTTTTCATGAATCTTAAGTTGCCTTGAAGCATAGGCAATGAATTTTCCATTTTGCATAAGGACATATCCTAACCCAATCCTAGAAGCATCGCAGTAAATAACAAACCTACTGATTGCTTCTGGTAGAGTCAACACCGTAGCGAAAGTAAGTCTATCTTCTTATTCTTGGAAACTTTTCTCCCATTCTTCCGACCATATGAACTTATCCTTCTTTTGGATTAATGTTATCAATGGAGAGGCAACCGAAGAAAATCCTTCAACAAAACTTCTATAATAGCCAGCAAAACTCAAGAAACTTCTAATATCTGAAGGGGATAGAGGTCTAGGCCAACTCTTAACCGCATCCATCTTCATAAGATCTACCTCAATACCCTTACCACAAATAGTATGACCAAGAAAAGACATGGACCTTAGCCAGAACTCGCATTTGCTAAAATTTGCAAAGAGTTGTTGGTCCTTGAGGACTTGCAACACAATCCTCAAATGATCGGTATGCTTATCTTCACTCCTTGAATAGATCAATATATAATCAATGAATACAATCACAAACATATCAAGGTACTGTCTAAGTACCATATCATCAAATCCATAAACGAAACTGGAGCATTAGTCAAATCAAATAACATTAACAACAACTCATAATGACCATATCGAGTTCAAAAATCCATATGTGGAATGCCACCTTCCTTCACCCTCAATTGGTGATAGAACGACCGAAGGTCAATCTTAGAGAATTAACTTTCTCCTTGAAGATGATCATACACGTCATCTATCCTTGGGAGAGGACATTGTTTTCTTAATAGTAACCTTGTTCAATTGTGATGGGTCGGGGATTTCAACTCATTTAGGGATTTATATCTAGAATTTTAGTGTCTTCAATGCTTATTTTATGCTATAAACTGATGATTAAATGATAATTTACAGCAACAAAGGCAAAAGAGCAAGGCAAGGACATTACCGGGAAAAAATGAGCAAAAAAAGCAAAGAACGCTTCACACAAGAAAGTCTGATGATCGCCAAGACCACACGTCGAGTCACTGAGTGGCTCTTCAACTTGCCAAAAATTACAGCAGGCCATCCCTAGGGATAACCCAATTCGGTGATGGAATGTATAAGTTGGCGGATCGCCGACTGGATCAGCGATGGAGATCCTGATCATTTAAAGTCACAAAAGGTGAATAGTGAAGAGTCAAGTCAAGAAGTCGATGGAAATAGACATTTGGTGCATCCCCGACCAGGACTAATTCTACCGATTGGTCCTAAAGCTGAAAATTTGTAAAAGAATAAATGCGATATTTAAAAGAAAGTTAAAGAGTTTTTTGGGAGTTACAAAGTTTGGAGCTATATTTTCTGGGTTTTTTTATCCCTAACACTGTTCTTGATGTTTTTGAGTAGATAATTAAGGTTTTCTTGTTTTGGATGTTAATTGAAGCACTTGGAAGAGTTTTATATTGTTACCCAAGCTAATGGAGAATTTAGTTGGAAACTATTTCTTGCCTCGTTCTATGTATAGCTAAAACCCTCATTCTTGGGGGTCTGATCATGTGATCGAATGCTTAAATTAACTTGTGGGTGTTAGTATTTGCTCATTTAATGTTGATTTGAAGTGGGTTCAATTAGTAGTTGAGTTTTAATTGATGAATTGTAGTTGCATATGCAGTTCTATTCTAGCATTCTAAGCTTTCTGGAGATAGAGGTTTTAGAATTAGAACTATTAATTGATGATTGTAGTGATTGGGTTATTGTTGACTTAGCTTGAGAAAGTGAGTCTAAATTCAATCCTACCTATCTAGCTGGAGAGAGTAGATTAGTTGGGGTTTTGGGTTATTCATATTTGTTATGCTTGTCGAGGTTTGTGAGAACTCACTTGATTCATGATAGTTGATTGAGAAATAACTATTGCACCTAAAGCCTAACCTACCCACTAAGATTCAACGACTTTTAGTAAATGTTAATCACCCTTATAGCGAAATTGGTGTTCAATTGATAACATCCCCAAGGATCCCTCTCTACTTTATTACCTCGTGTTTTAATAGTTGTTAGTTAATCAATCTAATCCCCCCAATTGACATTAATTGTCAAATCCCTGCCATTTACTTTAATTGTTTCAAAAATGTCTACTTTTACAATCAATTAGAACACTCTTTTCATTTAGTAATTGAATTATTTATCGTACCACTCCATGTGGGATAGACCCCAACTCTTCGTTGAGTTCATACTTGATTGCGACCGCATACAATGATGAAGTGTAGTTGAGCGTTATAAAAAATGGCGCCATTGCCTGAGAGTGGTGTTTAGATTTCTTTTAGTGAAGTTTAGTTGTGAACTAATTGTGTTGTAGTTGAATCAGCTTATTGTGTTAATGTGTTTTGTTGGCTGTTCTTGAGCATGTGACCAGATGAGTGTTAACGGGAACAATGCAAGCCAACTTGGACATAATGATGACACTGTAACTTGCACGATGTTAATGAAGATCAATTGGGAAGTGCAGGTGCTATTCGATTGCCTCCTATTGTGGGTAATGCAATATTTCATTTGACAAGCACTATGCTGCAGCTGCTGCAAATGAATGGTCTATTTAGAGGTTTAGCTACTGAGGATCCTCATGACCACATCCGAAACTTTGTGGATATGTTTGGGCCATTTTCCTTCAAGAACATTTCTCAAGAGTTGGTCCGTCTTTACTTTTTTTTTCTCTTTTCCTTAATAGGGGAAACAACGAAGTGGTTGGCTGAGTTACCAAGGGATTCAATCACTTCTTGGAAACGCTCACTGTTGCATTTCATGTAAGGTTTTCCCTCCCTAAAAGATGGTGACTTTGAGAGATAATATTCAGAACTTTAAGAGAACGGATGGTGAACCAATTCATGAGACGTGGCTGAGGCTTCATAAATTACTGCTCCAATGTCCAACTCATGGACTCCTGAACAATGTGTTGCGACAATATTTCTATCGGAGTCTAGATTCAGTCAACAATGGGGGTGACTGATCAGCTTGTTGGAGGAGGAATCATGCAACAACCATTTGAAGTAGTATCCACTCTCATTGATGAAATGACAAAGATAATAGTGCTTGGTACACTATAGAAGATCAAGTGTCTCCTTTGAACTTAAGGTTGTATAGGATAGTTCTAGCAGCATGGAAACGATGTTGTACCATCACATAACTTATACTGATGGTTGCCGGTTAGAGAATCTTCTAATAGAGTTAAAGTGTATTCTTATATATCACTTATTATTTTAAAGTTCAGAGAATGAGAAAGTATTTTGTAAAGTTAAATGGTTTCATTCCGTAATTCTTTACATCCAATTGAGTTTATGTTATACCTATTATAGTCCATTCTTTCTGTTATGTTGCCTCGGCTATATTACATACTCGTACATACAAATGTACTTATTTCATTAGACTGCATATTTTATGATGCAGATACATGTGTCTAGGATCATCAACAAACATTTTGTTGAGATCACTTTGCGCTTTAGATAGCTTTGGTGAGCCTCTTTACTTTCTGGAGGATTTCAAATTTATTTTCTATTATTATTGAGTTGTCGTGGGTGCATTTCATTGACACCACTTTACCTTTTCAATAACTTTGGTGAGCCTCCTTGCTTTCCAGTGGATTTCACATTTTTTTCTGTTATTGTTGAGTTTTCATGGGTTAGGTCCCGACATATATCTTAGTATTAGAGGCTTCATAGATAGTTAGTTGATGATTATTTTAGTATGTTAATTTCTTTTTTGAGATCATGAGAACTATTACTTGTACTTTATTAAGTATTACAAGACATTTATTGGAGTTGAGTATAATTGAGACTATTGATGAATTTAGTTATGTATTTTAAGGTTCTTTATGTTTGAGTAAGTCTTCCACTAAATATTTAGTCAGGCCAAGGGTTCACTTGGGGATAAAAAATGGTTCTTGAGTGTCGGTCACGTCCAGGGTGTAGGCTCAAAGCATGACACACTTGGACTGAAATCCATCAACATCTACTAGGCTAAGTCATGATATACTATAAGAATATGGAAACATGTCTTTGTTGTTGAAGATGAAGGAAGCTGATGAAATGAACATGTCAAAGGAACAAGTCCAAGGAAGCTCACGTGTTTACTATTGTAGAGTTAAAGTCATATTAGGACTAGACTACTAAATCCCAACTTATGTACGACTAAGTTTTTATATCATGTATGGGGCTAAAGTCGACTAGGATACGGTACTGTAGTTATAGTAGTAATAGTAAACCTATACTACTTATGTAAATTATAATTTTATATTGTAGTAGGACTCTAATTGTAGCTAGTATATGACTCTTCTCCTATATAAGGAGTATGTACTCAATAGTTTTATTTATTAATACAATACTCGATTTTTCTAAACCTAACGTGAGATTGCTACATGGTATCAGAGAAAAAATCAAAATAACCACATGATCTAATTGCAATGGCCTCTTCTACAAACACTCTGTCAACCTTCTAACTTCACCATCTTATTGCATCATGTTCCATTAAACTCAAGCCAACAAATTATCTCATATGGAGGACACAAATGTGTTAGTTTATTAAGGTGATGAGATTAACCTACCTCATCAGATAGAATGAACCAACTAAAAGTACTTATTTTTATCGGATAGACTGGTGAGAAAGTTGTAGCAGTTGAGAAGGATGTAGAAGAAAACAACATTATTGATGACTGGGAGCAGAAAGATGTGTTACTAAGGATTTTAATCTCAGGCACCTTGACAAAAGAAATCATGTACCTAATTGTGTGATGCTGAACTCCCAAGGAGATGTGGGAATGCCTTAAATAAGCTTATCTTCAAGCAACAAAAGACAAGAAGTTACAACTTAAATAATAACTGCAAAGTGTTTGGCTAGGAACCAAAAAGATTGATAAATATATTAAAGAATTCAAATGCATATGTGATGGCCTTGTAGTCATTCACAAACCTGTAGATGAAGATATCAAAGTAATTAATTTTGCTAGAGGTCTAAATCCCAAGTACAAGAACTTCAATACTATCATGCTAGGTAAGGCACCATATCCCACTCTTAATTAAATTGTCCATGCTCTCTGGGGTTTCAATATGAAGGAGGATAAAAAAGAAGTTTAACAAAAAAAATCATAACATAGAATTCTCTACCCAAAGTGGCAGGGGAAGAGAAAACTGCTCTCCCAGAAGAGGAAACAATAACTTTAACTCTAGAGGAAGATGCTTAAAGCTTGCTAGACTAGAAACATGTTCTTATAATAGTAAATAATGACCAGGTTTTCAGAATAGTCTTCAAGGTGGAAGTCAGGAGAGGAATAGTACTGAGGCATGTAAATTTGTGGTAGAAATAACCATACTGCTTTTAAGAGTTTCTATAGGTAGGTCTACTCTTACCAAGCTGCAAATGAGCTATCACAGGAATTGGTTGCTACTACTCTACAAAACACTATTGATGACAATTTGTATGTGGACTTAGGAGCAAGTAATCATATGACACACAACTCAGTTAGTTGATCTTAAACACTACAATGGACCAGATAAAATCATTATTGTGAATGGATAGAAATTAGAAATAACACATATTGGAAACATATTAGGATCAAGCCTGAAGTTAAGAGAAGTTCTTGTAGTTCCTAGGATTAATAAAAATCTACTCTTAGTTAGTAAACTTGCAAAGGATAATTGTTGCACTCTTGAATTTGGTTGAACTAACTTTATTGTAAAGGATAAGAAGACAAAGGACACTAATGGCCAAGGGATCTAAAAAGGATTGACTCTATGCTTTGGAAGATAACAATCTCTATGCTTTAATTGATGCACTAGATTGAAACACATCAGACAACATGTGGCATACTAGATTAGGACACCCTAGTCTATGGTCTTTAAACATTTTGAATAGTAATAGTTTCATCAATGTTAGTAGTTGGAATAAAATGACTACTGTTTGTTGTAGTTGGAAGTTGGGAAAAAGTTGTAAGCTTCCATTTGGTTTGATAAATAAAATTGAGAAGGAACCTTTATTGAAAATTCATTATGACTTGTGGAGACCTTCTCCTGTTGAATCTTCTCAACATATGAAATATGATGTCGTGTTTGTAGATGATCACACAAGATATATATGGAACTATCCACTGAAAAAGAAATCTAAATTTTTCAAAGTCTTTGTAAAATTCTAGAAAATAGTGCAAAACAATTTTCTAAAGAAATTAAGATATTTTAGTGGAGAAAATACATAAAATCCCCCTTGAACTAGGAGGCAAAACTTACTTTAAATTTACGAGTAATTATTTACCCCCCAATCTCTTTTCAAGTTAATTAAACTACACCCTAATATTATAATACCAGTCTCACAATGTCACGTGCATTCCACACGCGCCATGTCATTAATACGTCAGCGCTACATCATTGCCACATCAGCGTCACATTAAACATTATTTAAATTTTGATTTTTAATTCTTTTTTGTTTCTTTTTATTTACTCACAATTTTAGAAAGTTAAAAAAAATCTCAAAAAATAAGAATTAATCCATGATTGTAAGAAACATAATCTAAAAAACAAATTTTTAATTGAAAGAGATTCAACATCTCAAAACCATTCTCACAAAAACACTCAATTTTTAAGACACATAATCAAAACAATTAAATAATAACAATTAAAAATTTAATCTGAAATGAAAAATTTGTAGAGTTTCATTAAAAAGAGCTTCAAGTTCATCACATTCAATTTCAAACCTTGCCATAAATACTAATTTTAATTTGAAGCAAGAACAAATTGATGACTTTCCTATTTTTTCCTTGTTCATCACACTTTTTGGGTTTATTGATAGAAATTAAAGGAATTGAGGGTGGGATGAGGGCATCTTGAAGAAGGAGAAAAAAAAGATGGAAAGTTAAACAAAGAAGAAGAAGAAAAAAAGTGTGAAGCACCGAGGTTCGAAGAGAAAAAAAGAGGGTAGGACTGGGGGTTAGTTGGGTGGGAGGTTCAAAGAAGAAGAAAGGGGTAGTGCAAGTGGTGGTCGAGGGCGGAAGGGGTGGATTGGGTGTGAGGAAGATGAAGGGGTGAGAGGTGGGTTTGGGTTCGAAGAAGAAGAAAGGGGTAGTGCAAGGGGTGGTCGAGGGCGGGAGGGGTGGATTGGTATTTACACGCTTTATTTTTTTTGACTTTCCATTTCAGCTATTTGGGTGTATTTTATTTCACTTGAAAAGAGATTAGGGGGGGGGGGTTAAATAATTACCTGTAAAGTTAAAGTGCTAAAGTAGGTTTTGCTGCCAAGTTCAGGGGGGATTTTTATGTATTTTATCATTTTAGTGTGATGGAGGGTGTTAGTTTATCAAAACAGACTTCATCAAACATTTGAAAGATTGTGGCGTTCTGAGATATATTTTGTCACGCCCCGAGCTACCCCTGAGACGCGGACACGGGACCTAGGACCACAAGTGATCCCAAGCTAACCCTGCTGGCATGATCATGAGCATACTAAAGAAAATAAATTGATGCGGAAGCTAAATCATAAATAAATCTGAAAAGATGGGGAGTACCCATATACTATAACTGAATATATCAAATCTAAGAGTTTAATACAAAAGAAATATCAAACTCAAGTACTAAGCTGAATCTAACTATGTCTGAAATAAGCCACTAAACTGACTAGAAATGTTGGGACAGGCCCCAGCTAAGTCTAGCAAAACTGAAACTAAAGGACTAAAATACTGAAAAAAGAAACTCATGACTATTGTCACCGAAGAATGAGGACTCACCAACTGATTCTGCTGAACAGAAGATCGGGAACCGATCTAAGCGTGATCTGAATGCTGAGAACCTGAACCTACATCACGAGAAGATGTAGCGCACGTATGCGTCAGTACTTGAAAGATATTGAGCATGTAGGATAGAGTAAAGCTGAAATAACATATAATTGAACAAAGCAATAAAACAATGAAATAGTCTAGACATGAAATAGATACTGAATGCTGAGCTAACTGAATGCAATGACCAATTTATAACATGCTGAGACTGAATACTGAATATACTGATAAATGGTCAATGCAATAGAATCTGACTGAACTGTGGGAGCAACTAATAACCGACATAAAACCACATGAGCTAAATGTGGAGTCCAATGTATACGCCCCATCGAGAGGACCCAATATACATGGGCAAAGGTATAGAGGCATGACTGGCGTGATCACTAAACTGATGTTGCCCACAGAGGGGACTTACACCTACGTGGCTCGTAGTTCTGGGACTATATGGGTATGCTGAAACCCTAGTCCAACTCGGTATTATGCTACTCCCAATGAATTAAGTGGTTAACTAGTTATGACTGAATATCTATAAATACTGGATAGCTCGAAACTGAACATGCAAACTGAGAATGCAACAATTAATCTGATAATGATGAATTCATAAACTGAGGCATGTAAAACTGAATACTGAAATATCTAACCTAGCATGCGTAATTCAAGAACTAAAGAAATACATAGCTAGGGTTCTGAAATTCATGCGATAAACTGAGCAATAACATGATAATTTGATTTGGAACATTTAAATAACTAATTCATGATGATTGTTCAAATTCTAGAAACCCTGGTATGTTCATAATCATAAAATCAAGAATCTGACTGAATTCTAGGGACCTAATGAGCGAAAGGAACCCACTAGTGAAATCTCACATACCTGGTGACGAATTCCACGGAGAAATCTTTCGATTTCAGGGCTGGAACTGAAGAAACCTCGCTGCGTTCTTGAACTAGCATTCTTGACCTTTTTCTCCTCTCTTGCTTCTACTTTTCTAAGTTTGATTAATGAATTGACTTGGATAAGTTCTAGTTATGTTTCTAGGCTTAAACTAATTAAAACCTCATGATTTAGGGTTTAAACGACGTATCTAAGGGGTTAAACGAATTAGGAAAAGACCAAAAGACCCCTGAATTAACTGCTGTCGGAGTGACTGATGGAATGGACCTACGGTCCCGTCAATCAATCGACGGTCCGTTGATTGGGTCCGTAGGTCGAGTCTGCCCGACAGGGCTTCAGTAAAACGGGCATAACTTTTTACTCGGAGGTCGGAATTTAGCAAACTCGGTGGCGTTGGAAAGATAATTCAGTTATATATTTAACCATAGGTCATGGTACACATAATTCATTTTGTGCTAAGATTTATGACCATCTGAAGTTGACCCATCAAATTTTTTTTTCAGCTAACTGACTGCTGACCCTCATCTACGGTCAGACCTACGGATCGTGGATTGAATGACGGTCCATGCTGGTCGATCGTAGTTTGTGTCAGAGGTTGGGTAAGGGAAGTCTCGATCCACGGACACAGACCACGGACCGTGGTCTGATCTACGGACCGTGAGTCTGTCCGTGAGTCGGGACTTAGCCAAATTTTATGACTGAGTTCTGGGGAAGTTTTCTGTCATGAACCATGGACTTGCAGGACGGACCGTGAGTCCATCTACGGTCCGTGGATGGTGTCCGTGAGTGCCACCTGTAACACCAGAAATCTGAAATCTCTATTTTCGGATACGGGGTGTTACATTATCTCCCCCTTGGGACCATTCATCCTCGAATGAAGACTAATCTAGCTTAAATAGAGGGAGAGGGCTGCAATCCCTACAACTAAACACTGAGAACTGAATTTCTAACTGAACTGAGTTTCAAGAACATGCAAATACGCTGATAATGCAAGTACAAACTGAAGGAACATGATTCTAAGACTGAATTTTCGCATGAATGACTGAAAATCTGAAGAGGAACTATTACCTCAAGCTGGAATGGAATCGGAAGGAAAGAGGTGAGGATACTTGGACTTCATGGCTGCTTCTTCTTCCCAAGTAGCTCCCTCTACGGACTGACTCCTCCATAAAACCTTGACTGAAGCGACTTCTTTATTTCTCAACCTTCTAACCTGACGATCGAGAATCTCAACTGGTACATCCTCATATGAAAGGCTATCTTTCACGGCCACACTCTCTAATGGTACTATGGATGCTGGATCACCCACACACTTCTTCAAAAGAGAAATGTGAAAGACTGGATGCACTGCTGCTAAATCTGTTGGCAACTCTAACTCATAAGCCACTTTACCAATCCTTTTCAAGATCCGGTAAGGGCCTACATATCTGGGGCTGAGCTTTCCTTTCTTGCCAAATCTCATCACTCCCTTCATGGGTGACACTTTCAGGAAAACCCAATCATCAACTTCGAAATGTAGTTCCCTTTTTCTCACATCTGCATAAGACTTCTGGCGACTCTGAGCAGTCTTAAGTCTATCTCTAATGAGTTGCACTTTCTCCATAGCATCAATGACTGAATCTGGTCCTATCAAGGCTGCTTCACCTACTTCAAACCAACCAACTGGAGATCTACATCTACGCCCATACAATGCCTCATAAGGGGCCATCTGAATGCTGGAATGGTAGCTATTGTTGTAGGCGAACTCTATTAGAGGAAGGTGATCATCCCAACTACCCTTGTAGTCGATCACACAAGCTCTCAACATGTCCTCTAAGGTCTGAATGGTACGCTCTGCCTGACCATCCGTCTGTGGATGAAATGCTGTGCTAAGATTAACCTGAGTACCAAGACCTTTCTGAAATGACTTCCAGAAATGAGATGTAAACTGAGGACCTCTATCTGAGATGATAGACAAAGGAACTCCATGCAACCTCACAATCTCATTAATGTAAAGCTTGGCGTAATCCTCCGCCGAATCCGTAGTCTTGACCGCCAAAAAGCGAGAAGACTTAGTAACCCTATCAACAATCACCCAAATGGAATCATGTTGTCTGCGAGTACGAGGTAAACCTGTGATGAAGTCATGTTGATCACTTCCCACTTCCAAGTAGGAATGTCAATCTCTTGAGTCATACCTCCTGGTTTCTGATGTTCTACCTTTACTTGCTGGCAATTGGGGCACTTAGCCACAAAGTCTACTATATCTCTTTTCATACCATTCCACCAATAGACTTCCCGTAGATCACGGTACATCTTAGTGGTGCCTGGATGAATAAAATATCTAGAATTGTGGGCTTCTGCGAGAATATGCTGTCTCAATTCACCCACATCAGGAACACACAATCTACCTTGATAGCGAAGTACACCATCTCCCCCTTGGGAGAAAACCTCCACTCTCTGATTGTGGACTGCACCCTTAAGTTCAAGCAAGATTGGATCACTATCTTGCATTTCCTTAACCTCTACTACCAAAGAAGATTCTGCCCCATTTTGAACCGTTACACCACTATCTGATATGCTCATAAGACAAACTCCTAGGCGAGCAAGTCTGTGAACATCCTTTGCTAGCTCTCTCCTTTCTTCCTCAACATGTGATACACTACCCATGGATAATCTGCTAAGAGCATCTGCTACTACATTCGCCTTACCCGGATGGTAATGCACACTCATATCATAATCTTTGAGGAACTCAAACCACCTTCTCTGGCGAAGATTCAACTCTTTCTGGGTGAATACATACTGAAGGCTCTTATGGTCTGTGAACACATCTATATGAACACCATACAAGTAGTGTCTCCAAATCTTGAGTGCAAACACCACTGTTGCAAGCTCGAGGCCATGAGTTGGATAATTCTTCTCATGTACCTTAAGTTGTCTGGAAGCATAAGCTATAACCTTACCTGTTGCATCAACACACAACCTAGGCCGACCCTGGATGCATCACAATAGATCACATAACCATCTGAACCCTCTGGTAGAGTCAAGACAGGAGTTGTAGTCAACCTAGTTTTAGTTCTGCAAAGCTTTTCTCACAATCAACTGACCATTGGAACTTAACCTTTTTCTGAGTTAACTTAGTCAATGGAGAGGCTATGGATGAAAATCCTTCCACAAACCGTCTGTAATAGCCTGCTAGACCCAAGAAACTTCTGATATCTGTAGCAGAGGTAGGTCTGGCCATTGTTTCACTGCTTCTATCTTCTGGGAATCTACTCGAATTCCTTCACTAGACACAATATGCCCAAGGAAGGCAACTGATTGTAACCAAAACTCACACTTGTTAAATTTTGCAAATAACTGGCGATCTTTGAGAGTTTGTAGAACAACTCTCAAATGACTCGCATGTTCTTCCTCATTCCTAGAATAGATGAGGATATCATCAATAAAGATGATAACGAACAAGTCCAAGTACTGCTTGAACACTCTGTTCATCAAATCCATGAAAGCTGCAGGAGCATTGGTTAGTCCAAATGACATAACTATAAATTCGTAATGACCATACCGAGTTCTGAAGGCTGTCTTCGGAATGTCACTATCTTGACTCAAAGCTGATGATAATCTGATCTGAGGTCTATCTTTGAGAAATGACTAGCACCCTGAAGTTGGTCAAACAAGTCATCAATCCTGGGGATAGGATACTTATTCTTGATTGTGACTTTGTTCAACTGCCTATAGTCAATACACATTCTGAGAGAACCATCTTTCTTCTTCACGAACAACACTGGTGCACCCATGGCGAAATACTGGGTCTGATGAAGCCCTTATCTAGAAGGTCTTTCAACTGCTCTTTCAATTCCTTAAGCTCAGCTGGAGCCATTCTGTAAGGAGGATAGAGATAGGCTGGGTATCTGGAAGGAGATCAATTCCAAAGTCTATTTCCCTTTCAGGAGGAACTCCAGGAAGATCTTCTGGAACACTTCTGGAAACTCACTGACTACAGGAACTGACTCAAGAGTTGGGGATTCGGAACTAGAATCCTTAACCCGAACTAGATGATAGAGATAACCCTTAGAGATCATCTTTCTGGCCTTAAGGTAAGAAATGAATCGACCCATAGGCGCTAAGCTACTACCCTTCCATTATAGGATTGGTTCGTCTGGAAACTGAAAATGAACAATCCTAGTTCTACAATAGACTGAGGCATAACATGAATGTAACCAATCCATGCCTAGAATGACATCGAAGTCTACCATTTCTAACTCTACAAGATCTGCTGAGGTGACTTTCTGAGAGACTGTGACAGGGCAATTTCTATATACCCGTCTTGCTATAACTGGGTCACCGACTGGAGTAGAGACTGAGAAGGGTTCTGAAAGAGTTTCTGGACTAACACTGAATTGGACTGCTATGTAAGGAGTTACAAAAGACAAAGTAGCCCCTGGATCTAACAATGCATAAACATCAAGATCAAAGACTCGTAACGTACCAGTGACTACATCAGGAGAATCTTCCTGATCTTGACGAGCCTGAAGAGCATAAAGCCTATTTTGGCGCTGTCCGCCACCAGTACCAGAAGAGTTACCCTGCTAGTCGGGCGACCTGCTGGTGCTGCTGAAGTTGTAGATGAGCTCTACCATTATTTCCTCCTTGACCTTGTCTTGAAGGACACTCCTTCAATCTATGACCAAACTGGCCACACCCAAAGCATCCTTCCTTACCTGCAAACACTCGCCCGGATGGTTCCTACTACATTTTGGGCAAGTTGGGTAGGTTTTGGTGCCTAAACACTACCTTGAGACTTAGAGCCTGACGCCCTACCTTTCTGATCATCACAGAACCTGGGGGATGGAACACTAGCTGATGAAGGGGCTGGAGTCGAAGACTTCTGCTGAAAATGCGAGCGATTTCCACCACCCGATTTTTGGTGGGAATACTCGTAGTTACCTGTTCTTGCTTTCTTAGTCTCCTTAGCCTGTTCCCTAAGCTTATCACCCTCAACCTGCTGAGCATGAGTCATGAGCCTAGAGATGTTCATGTCTCCCAACAACATAGCATTCCTGCACTCTGTTTTCACTAAGTCTGACACTCCATAGAAAAACTTATTCATCTGAGCCCTAGAATCAGCAACCATGTGAGGAGCATACCTGGAGAGTTGGTTAAACTTGAGCCCATACTCTTGGATAGTCATGTTACCTGCCTTAAGTTCATAAATTCCTGGGCCCTTGCTTCTCTCAACTCTATGGGGAAAAACCTGTCTAGAAAGGTTTCGCTGAAACATTCCCAAGTAATAGGAGCAACATCTGTACCCTGTTCTCCTTCCACTGAGTATACCAGATATGAGCTACATTCTTAAGTTGGTAAGATACTAACTCAACCCATCATTCCCAGTGACCTGCATCACCTCAAAGATCTTCTTGATCTCATTAAGAAATTCTGGGGATCTTCACCAGTCTGAGATACTAAGAACTCTGGAGGATTCATCCTAACAAAGTCAGGACCCTTGCTGCTGCTGATCCACCATTTGCATTCACAGGAGCTTGAACCCGCTGATTGTTCTGGTTAGCGACACTCTGAGCCACATCTAAATGGTATTCCTGAATTTAGCATTTGAGAGTTCCTGATCTGGAATTGGAGGAGCTGCGTTTGCGTTCCTGGCATTCGCATTCCTGGCGTTAGCTCTACGGGGAGGCATGATCACTGAAACGTAGAACGTCGAGTTAGAATGGAATTAGATCATACCTTACGCATGATAATAGTAACAAGAAAATGAAGATTTTTTCTAAAGACACTTTGTAGCCTCCCTCTCATTAGATGTGGTGCGCACTACACACCCATGAAAAGACTCTACCTAGTGCGACTTTTCAGACATCCTAGGACACTTAAACCTAATGCTCTGATACCAAGTTTGTCACGCCCCGAGCTACCCCCGAGACGCGAACACGGGACCTAGGACCACAAGTGATCCCAAGCTAACCCTGCTGGCATGATCATGAGCATACTAAAGAAAATAAACTGATGCGGAAGCTAAATCATAAATAAATCTGAAAAGATGGGGAGTACCCATATACTATAACTGAATATATCAAATCTGAGAGTTTAATACAAAAGAAATATCAAACTCAAGTACTAAGCTGAATCTAACTATGTTTGAAATAAGCCTCTAAACTGACTAGAAATGCTGGGACAGCCCCAGCTAAGTCTAGCAAAACTGAAACTAAAGGACTAAAATACTGAAAAAGAAACTCATGACTATTGTCACCGAAGAATGAGGACTCACCAACTGATTCTGCTGAACAGAAGATCGGGAACCGATCTAAGCGTGATCTGAATGCTGAGAACCTGAACCTACATCACGAGAAGATGTAGCGCACGTATGCATCAGTACTTGAAAGGTACTGAGAATGCAGGATAGAGTAAAGCTGAAATAACATATAACTGAACAAAACAATAAAGCAATGAAATAATCTGGACATGATATATATACTGAATGCTGAGCTAACTGAATGCAATGACCAATTTATAACATGCTGAGACTGAATACTGAATATACTGATAAATGGTCAATGCAATAGAATCTGACTAAATTGTGGGAGCTACTAATAACCGACATAAAACCACATGAGCTAAATGTGGAGTCCGATGTATACGCCCCATCGAGAGGACCCAATATACCCAGCCAAAGGTATAGAGGCATGACTGGCGTGATCACTAAACTGATGTTGCCCACAGAGGGGACTTACACCTACGTGGCTCGTAGTTCTGGGACTATATGGGTACGCTGAAACCCTAGTCCAACTCGGTATTATCCTATTCGCAATGAATTAAGTGGTTAACTAGTTATAACTGAATTTCTGTAAATACTCGATAGCTCGAAACTGAACATGCAAACTGAAAATGCAACAATTAATCTGATAATGATGCATTCATAAACTGAGTCATGTAAAACTGAATACTGAAATATCTGACCTAGGATGTGTAATTCAAGAACTAAAGAAATACATAGCTAGGGTTCTGAAATTCATGCGATAAAATGAGCAATAACATGATAATCTAATTTGGAACATTTAAATAACTAATTCATGATGATTGTTCAAATTCTAGAAACCCTAGGTCTGTTCATAATCATAAAATCAAGAATCTGACTGAATTCTAGGGACCTAATGAGCGAAAGGAACCCACTAGTGAAATCTCACATACCTGGTGACGAATTCCACGGAGAAATCTTTCGATTTCAGGGCTGGAACTGAAGAAACCTCGCTGCGTTCTTGAACTAGCATTCTTGACCTTTTTCTCCTCTCTTGCTTCTAATTTTCTAAGTTTGATTAATGAATTGACTTGGATAAGTTCTAGTTATGTTTCTAGGCTTAAACTGATTGAAACCTCATGATTTAGGGTTTAAACGACGTATCTGAGGGGTTAAACGAAATAGAAAAAGACCAAAAAACCCCTGAATTAACTGCTGTCGGAGTGACTGACGGAATGGACCTACGGTCCGTCAATCAATCGACGGTCCATCGATTGGGTCCGTAGGTCGAGTCTACCCAACAAGGCTTCACTAAAACGGGCATAACCTTTTACTCGGAGGTCGGAATTTAGCAAACTTGGTGGAGTTGGAAAGATAATTCAATTATTTATCTAACCATAGGTCATGGTACACATAATTCATTTTGTGCCAAGAGTTATGACCATCTAAAGTTGACCCATCAATATTTTTCAACTAACTGGCTGCTGACCCTCATCTACGGTCAGACCTACGGACCGTGGATTGAATGACGGTCCGTGCTGGTCTACTATAGTTTGTGTCAGAGGTTGGGTAAGGGATGTCTCGATCCACTGACACAGACCACGGACCGTGGTCTGATCTACAGACCGTGAGTCGGGACTTAGCAAAATTTTCTGACTGAGTTCTGGGGAAGTTTTGTCACAAACCACGGACCTGCAGGACGGACCGTGAGTCCATCTATGGTCCGTGGATGGTGTCCGTGAGTGCCACCTGTAACACCAGAAATCTGAAATCTCTATTTTCGGATACGGGGTGTTACATATTTCATTCTAACCTACCTTTTTTTCTATGGGTTAAGGCTTTCCTTACTACAGTATTCCTCATTAATAGACTGCCCTTTTCAGTCTTGAAGATGGTGACCCCATTTGTAAAGTTGTATGGAGAGCAACCTGATTACAACAACCTAAGAGTATTTGGTTGTAGATATTTTCTATATATCAAGGGTAGAAACAAATTCACTCCAAAGAGTTGCCTTTGTGTGTTTATAGGATACAACAACTTACACAAAGGATATAGATTTTATCATCCCTCTACGAGGAGGGTGTACGTATCCAAACATGTTGTGTTTGATGAAAACAAATTACCATATGTGTCTCCAGGTCAATCTCAGACAAACATTGATGTCTCACCTTATCTTGCTACTTTTGTTAAATCTTTCTCTAAACTGTAGGCACATGATAATAATAATTTAGGGGAAGTATAGATTATTGATAGTAGGCAAGTAACTAGTGAAAATGCTACTACAACAGCCCATATACCCCTTGATGATGATAGTGCTATTGACCCCTCAGTTGCAAGCTCATATGATGATAATGAGGAACGGGTTGAAAGTGATGATAGAAAGAGTAGTAATGATAGTTAGATTGATGAGACTCTAGTTGTGGGTTTAGGATCAACTAGTGGTACTGAGGAATAGGTTGCACGTGACGGTCCAGCCAATGGTGGTTCCTCAAATCCCATTTTCTTGGTGGCTAATCAATAGGGAATACATTTAGAAGTTGAGTTCTCCAAGTGGAATCTGCTATAACATCATCAACCTGAAGATACTACACTACAATCAACTACTTCAACTGATGTACCTTCTACACCACAAGGGCATTATATGATCACCAGACACAACGCGAATGAACAACACCTATCACTTGTTGCTCACAATAGCAAAGACATTTTTAGGTAGCCAAATACTACTAAGGAAGAACTGCAGTCACCTTATGGGCTTGTAATTATGCAAGAGGAAATCAATGCTTTAAATACTAAAAAGATATGTATATTGGTGCCCAAATCTCATGGTATAAACCTGGTTTGGTTCAAAATTTTTGGTCAAGACAAAACTGATACAAGGCCAGACTTGTGGCCAGGGGGTTCTCGCTCCTTGAATGGATCAATATTGAAGAAACATTTAGCTCTGTGATTAAATCCATAACTATTAGTGTGGTTCTATTCATTGCAATCAACTTAAAGTGGGAAGTTAGTCAACTAGATGTAACAAATAACTTCCTCCATGGTTTCCTACAAGAGGAGGTGTACATGAGTCAACCTCCTAGATTTATTGATCCTAGGTATCCTCAGCATGTGTGTCTACTTAAAAAGGCATTGTATGGTCTTAAACATGCACCAACATACTTGTTTGATAGGTTTACCACGAATCTCCCACACCTTGGTTTCATTTGTAGTAAGGAAGATCCCTCCTTATTTACTTTGGAAACTCACAACGACACCATATTTCTCTTCATATATGTGGATGATATTATTGTCATAGGAAGTAATCCATCACATGTCTCAGGGTTGATTCTACAACTTGAGAAAGAGTTTGCTATGAAAGATCTTGGCCTTTTACACCTCTTCGTAGGAGTATAGGTTAAGTATTTTGAAGGGGGAAATCACTTGAGTCAGAGTAAGTATGTTGCTGAGTTTTTAGACAAGACAAATATGTCTTTGGCGAAGGTTGTAGCTACTTCTTTGGCTCAAAACATGGTTTACATGAAGCTGTGAGAATTCTTGTAGATGCATCCTTATATAGAATGAAAGTAAGGAGTCTTCGATACTTGACACTCATAAGACATGATACCACTCATAGCAAGCCAGTTTATGGAATGTCCAATTATTGAACATCTTCATGGAGTAAATAAGTTTTTGCTGGATTTCGAATCAAGCTAGGACTAACAGTTCCTCTACTCACTAGCTTGAGGGGGAGTGTTAAAGATGAAAGAAGCTAATGATAGGAATATTTCCAAAGAATAGGTCCAATGAAGCTAACTTGTTTAGTTTTGTAGAGTTTAGAGTCATATTAGGACTAGACTACTAAATCCTAACTTATGTACGACTAACATGTTGTATCGTGTATGGGGCTAAAGTTGAGTAGGCAAATGTATTGTAGTTATAGTAGTAATAGTAAACCTATACTGCTCATGTAAATTATAATTTTGTATTGTAGTAGGACTCTAAGTATAGCTAGTATATGACTCTTCTCCTATATAAGGAGCATTGACTCAAGAGTTCTATTTATTAATACAATCCTTGATTTCTCTAAACCTAACGTGAGATTTCTATACTTTGTGGCATACATAATTGGTGATAGTAGGTACAAAAGGCAAACTCTTGATAGTTCAACCAAGAAACTCGTAATCGTAAAAACAATGATACTTCAAGTGTGTTTTTGATGATTTCTCTCTAAATCAGACTTTGATTTGAAAAGTAGAAGTTAATGAAAAATGAGTGATTCTTTAAAAGGTAATAGACACAAATGGGCAACAAGGGGTACATCTAAAAGGATATACTCTACTGGTCTTTTTCTCTTAAGTCAAAAGCAATTGTTATGTCAATATATATATATATATATATATATATAAATATATATATATATATATATCTAAATAAACACAACAAAGAAAAATTTATAGGTCACATAACCATTAAATCTAGTATGAAGACAAAACCTATAGTCATAAACTAATCAAGCATAGGTAAGTGGGTTTAAGCTAAAACGTATACACACCTCATGTGTCACAATTTCACCACTTATTGCAGACTTTTGTAGTGTGACACTACATACTTCTCTAGTTACTTGAATAGAAATTTACATTTCTTGTTGTAGTGAGAAATCCATTATCCTAAATTCAATGTCATGTATAGTAGATAATAGGACTGTATCATTTAGTTAAGTCAAATGAAAAAACCACAAGACAAGAACTTTAATTAAAGAAAAATTTATAAAAAGAAGTTTGATCATGGGTATGATATAATTATTATATTTTACTTACATCCTGGATGAGACCGACACTCGAGAACCATTGCTTGTGCCTAATCGAGCTCTTGGCCTAGCTGACAACTTAGCAGAAGACTTACAGAAGTAAAATGGGGACTTCAATTACGAAACTTTAACTCATTATATCTCAAAATAACTTAACTCAATGAATGCCAGAAAGTAGTTAAATAAACATAAGAAAATAACTCAAAATCTCAAAACATTACAAGGCATACAGTGAAAGACTTCGCAGCTACTACTGTCTATAAAGCCTCTAAATACTACGATAGATGTCGGGACAAGACCCACGATATCTTAAAAAAGCTAAAATATAAATGTGGAACCCTCCAGAAAGCAAAAAGTCTCACCAAAACTAACTTGAATGCAAATGGTATCAAAAGAGTACCTGTTGATGACACTGAACAAATGTATCCGCATCATAAAAAGTTGCAGGTCGAATGCTGTTAGTACAATGAATATACAAGCATGTAGGGTAGAAACTGAAAGCAATAGTTATCTGAACTGCCAAGGCTACATGAAATACTTACCTGAACTCTACTCAATAAAACATTATAAAATAGCAAATAAAACTTAATAATGTATAAAAATATCAGAACATATTCTTTACTCTTATTTGGAAAATTCTCTAACCGACAACCATGACTATGAGCTATGTGATGATACAGTGTCTCGCCCATGCTGTTAGAACTATCATATACCTTGCCAAGGTATAGTACACCTCAACTAAGTGGATCCACTAAGCTATGCTTAAAAGCAATAATGTATCGTCTAAAAAGTATGACCCTTTACCTATGTTTGCTACATGATTTATGAGGAATGTGAGTTGTGTGAAATCATCCACATATCGGTGCTCAATACTACTACCAAAAATATATATAACTCATGCTCAAATATGTAAAACATAATTCGTTCTCAATTTGAGGTTATTACTCAAATGATCCTCTTAAAATAGGTAATATTCAAAACTCCTCATAAACTCATTTAAAAATCAATTTTCCTGTCTTTTAGATGTAAAAGTCCTACACTAGGGAGTACTTAGTTCCATTATACACATTTTGAAACATTAAATTCAACTCTTCTCATTCTCATACTCATTTACTCAAGATTTAACTCAAAACTACAATCAATGCAAAAGAATTCTCAAAATGACTCCCAAAGACCTGTTGAACTTTCCTCTGAACATTACTTTATTTGAAATGTAAATTAAGAGATGTGGTTAAGAGATGTGATTAGCATATGTATGATCTCTTAAGGATTAATGAAGACTTTAAAAGCGAATATCAAGAAGAGAATGTCATTACGATTCAAGGGAGAACACAAGCAAAGAAGTATGGAAGAGTAAGGGACATGGCTACCCTGGCGCACTAAGTGGCGCGGGGTGCCAGCCGGAGATTCGGGTGCACTGCTGGTGCAGCGTGCCAGGCCCCAAACTACTGACCAGTAATTTGGGTGCTATGGTGGCGCGGAGCCCCACCCCTCTGCCCAGAAATCCGATGAATTTTTTTGCTGCATTTTTAGGTCCTAACTCATCTTGAATCAAATGATTTCTTCCAAACTCTCTTTGATTAATAAACCCAACAAAATTTAAAGGAAATCCCACCAAAAATCCATCAAAAAACTTCACTCATTCGCAAGATCGTCACCACAAGAACTCAAAACCTTCATTGTTAAAGAAAGAAGCTAAAACTCAAGAACTTCTCAAGAATCTCAATACAAATGATTTCAAGAACGAATTCATGGAAGAATAACATGAATGTTATGAAAACAAACAAGTACAATCACTATGAGAAGCTTACATACTTGGAAAGAACGATAGTTCTTGGCGAAATTCCTCAACCCTTGAATTAACGCTTGAAACCCCTCTTTTCCTTTTCTTGAAAAATCACCTTAAAATTCTAAGTGTTTAGGAATGTCAAAAAATATCTTAGTGTCTGATTAGACCCTTAACTTGGGTGAGGAAAACGTGGTCAAGTCGTGTAGGGTAAGGAAAAGACCAAAATACCCCTTTCTCAAACGGGTGAAAAGCCAAAACTAGAGAGGCTTCACTCAAATGGGAATAAGTTGTTACTCCGAGCTCGGAATTTAGCAAACTTGACGGCGTTGAAAAGATGACTCAAAGACCTTCCCTTTGATAGTTCATGGTCCCCTCTAATTCTTTCTATTCTAAGAGATGGTTTTTTGAAGTTGACACAAAACTACTAACTGATGTTTAACTTGTACAGACCTCTAGTTTGTTCTTTTGAAGTGCAAGATGTTACAATATCTCCCCCTTGGATACATTCATCCTCGAATGAGATCACAAAAAGAAGAACATGGGTGGGAAGCATTTAATAACTCCCAGTCAATAACCCAACAAGCAATCAACATAAACTAATGTGGCAACTTATATAATACTTGGTAGAAAATTATTACCTTAGTTTGGAATTTATTCGGAAGGAAAGAGATGAGGGTATCTCTTCTTCATATCCTCCTCAGCCTCCCAAGTAGCTTCCTCAACAAATTGATTCCTCCATAAGACCTTGACCAATGCAACCTACTTAGTTCTCAACTTTCGAACCTGACAATCAAGAATCTAAACGGGCATTTCCTTATAAGATAGTCTGTCGTTGATACCAATATTCTCGGTATGTAGAATAAGTGAAGAATCGCACAAACACTTCTTCAACATTGAAATGTGACATACCGGATGGACTGCTGCTAACTCTGGTGGTAGCTCCAACTCATAAGCTACATTGTGAATTCTCTTGGATATCGTGTAAGGACCAATGTATTGGGAAATGAGCTTTCCCTTCTTACCAAATATGATAACACCCTTCATGGTGAAGCCTTCAAGTAGACCCAATCATCAGCCTCAAAGTCTAAGTCTCTTCTCCTAACATCTGTATAGCATTTATGATGACTTTGCGCTGTTTTTTGCCTCTCCTGAATAATCTTCACCTTCTCCATGGCATGATGAACAAAGTTTGGCCCTATCAATTCAGCTTCACCAACCTCAAACTAACCAATAGGAGATCTATATCTTCGCCCATAAAGAGACTCATAAGGAGCCATTTGGATCCTGGAGTGATAAGTGTTATTGTAAGAGAACTCTATGAGAGGCAAATGGTCATCCCAATTACCTTTGAAGTCTATGACACATGCCCTCAACATATCTTCTAAGGTCTGGATTGTGCACTCATCTTGGCCATCTTTTTGAGGATGAAAAGTAGTACTCAGATTTACCTTCGAACCTAAACCTTTATGGAAAGACTTCCAAAACTAAGTGGTGAATTGTGCACCTCTATCTACTATGATAGCCACGGGAACTCCATGAAGTCGGACTATCCCTTAAATGTACAACCTAGCATAATCTTCTGCTTATTTTGTAGTCTTTATCAGTAATAAATGGGATGATTTAGTCATTTGGTCTACAATCTCCCAAATTGAGTCATGCAGCCTGTGAGATCGCAGCAAGCGAGTAATAAAATTCATATTAATCATCTCCCACTTCCATCCCGGAAGAGCTATGTTATGAGTCACACCATCGTGCCTTTGGCGCTCTACATTGACTTGTTGGCAATTCAGAGACTTAGCAGCGAACTCTGCAATGCACCTCTTCATACCACTATGCCAATAAACTTCTGTCAAGTCATGGTACATCTTTGTGGAGCAGGGATGGATATAATATCTGGAACTGTGGGCCTCTACCATGATTCTCTCTTGAAGCTCATCCACCTTTGGCACAAAAAATATACCTTGATACCTCAAGACACCATCTCCCCCATGTTCAAAAGCCATCACCTTTTGCTTATGAACATTCGACTTTAGTTCAAGTAGAAGAGGGTGTTGGTCTTTTTTCTCCTTCACTTCAAACACTAGTGATGATTCATCCCCATTCATCACCACCACTCAACCTTTATTGGAATCTAACAAACGGACTCCCAAGAGTATAAGTCAGCACACATCTTTTCCCAATTCTTTCTTGCCTTCCTCAACATGAGCAATAATTCCCATAGACAACCTGTTCAAAGCGTTAGTAACAACATTAGCCTTACTTGGGTGATAGAGGATACTAATGTCATAATCCTTGAGCAACTCTAATAACCTTCTCTATTTGAGATTAAGCTCTTTCTGATTGAAAACATACTTGAGAATCTTGTGATCGGTGAGCACATCTAAATAAACACCACAGCTATAGTGATGCCATATTCTCTAGGCAAATACTACTACTGCCAACTAAAGATCATCAATTGGGGTAATTCTTCTCATTAACCTTGAGCTGTCTGAAGGAATATGCTATAACTATACAATTCTGCATCAATACACAACCAAGTCCAACTCTGGACGCATCACAGTAGACAACAAAGACTTTTGTTCCCTCCTTTAGGGTCAACATCGAGGCCATAGTTGACTGGGTTTTCAATTCTTGAAAGCTTTTCGATCTCACAAGATTTAGACAATTGAAACTTAACTGTCTTCTGAGTCAACTTAGTCAACGGGAATGAAAGTGATGAAAACCCCTCGACAAACCTTCTATAGTAACCAGTCAATCCCAAGAAACTCCTTATATCAATTGGAGATGTGGGTCTCGTCCTGTTTTGCACTGCTTCAATCTTTTGAGTATCAAGTCGAATTCCTTCACCACGTACAATGTGGCCTAAGAACGCCACAAACTAAAGTCAAAACTCACACTTAGAAAATTGAGCATACAAATCTCTATCCTTGAGAGTTTGGAGGACTGTTCTAAGATGACAAACATGATCCTTCTCACTCCTTGAATAAATTAGTATGTCATCAATAAATACAATAACAAACATATCAAGATATGGCTTAAACACTATGTTCATAACATCCATGAATGCTGCAGGAGAATTAGTCAAGCGAAAAAGCATAACAAGAAACTTTAATGACCACAAGGGGTCCTTAATGTTGTTTTTGGGATGTCACTTTCTCTTACTTTCAACTAATAATAGCTAGATCTGAGGTCTATCTTAGAGAAGTTAATGGCACCCTGAAGTTGAGAAAAAAGATCATTAATTCTCGAAAAGGGATACTTATTCTTTATAGTGACCTATTTCAACTAGTGGTAGTTGATACACATTCTAAGAGAAGCATCATTCTTTCTAATAAATAAGACCGGAGCGCCCCAAGGTGAGACATTAGGTCGAATGAAACCCTTATCAAGAAGGTCTTTCAACTGTTTTTTTAACTCTTTTAACTAAGCTGGAGCCATTCTATGGGGTGGAATAGACATAGATCGATTATGAGGAAGAATGTGTATGATGAAGTCTATTTCTCTCTTAGGAGGGACTTTGGGAAGATCATCTAGAAATACCTATGGAAACTCACTCACAACTGGAACTGACTGAATAAGAGCTGTCTCAATACTTGAGTCATTAACTCGGACTAAGTGATAGATTCACGCCTTAGAGACTAACTTTCTACCTTAAGGTATGAAATGAAACGACCCTTAGGCACTACTGAACTACTCCTCCACTCTAAGACATGATCATTAGGAAACTGAAACTTGACTACTCGAGTTCTACAATCAACTGAGGCGTAAAAGGCATGAAGCCAGTCCATACTTAGAATAACATCAAAGTCCACCATGTCTAGCTCGACTAATTCGGCCATGGTGTCCTTGTGATTGACAAAGATGTTATAATCACGATAAATTCTTTCTACTATAATAGACTCACCAACATGTGTGGAAACATTGAAGGGCTAAAAAAGTCATTCATGAAGAATATCGAACCTCATAGCTACATAAGGAGGCACAAAAGATAGACTCGCATCTGGATGAAGTAATGCATAAACATATAAAGTAAAGACTTTGATCATACCAGTGATAACGTCGAGTGAATCCTCTTGTTGTTGGCAACTGGTTAAAACAAACAGATGGTATGCTCCTTCGCATGTCCCTGAACTAGCTATTTTCGGAGCAACTCTGTCTACCGGAGTTGTTGAAAAAGATTGAGCTATGTTGTCCCCATATTAATTAACATGTCTGTTCTTAGGACACTCTCTCATGAACTTACCAGTCTGACCACAGTTGAAGTAGCAGTTAGAGCCATCATGACACGCTCTTGGGTGGTTCCTACCACACTTAGCACATGTGGGGTCCTATTATCCCCTTGTGCTTCACTACCCTAAGAAGGAGTATGTCGAACTCTAATGTTGTAGGAGTACAGGTTCCTGAAATCACCTCTATTCTTTAATGAAAGCGCACTAGCTAACATTGGAGAAGGTCCAGGTGACCTTTTCTCAAAAGAAGACCGTTTCACATTTCCGGTCTTCTTCTGGCCAGACTCGTGATTTGATATCTTTGCCCTTTTACTGCGGAACTCTTCCCTATATTTCATATTATCTTACTCAACTTGTTGCACGTGGATCATAAGCTTGGCTATGTCCATCTCTCCTATCAACATAGCCGCCTTACCTTCCTTACTTGACAAGCGGGATAGTCAAGACACAAACAAGCTCATCCTACTTCTCATATTAGCCACTATCTCCAGAGCATAATGAGACAACTGAGTGAACTTGAGGTTGTACTCATGGACACTTATGGATTCCTATTTCAGATTAAAAAATTCCCTTACCTTCGCTTCCCTTAGTTCGCAGGGGAAGAAGTGCCCTAAGAAGGCACTTTCAAAACAACCCAACTCACACGTGATGCCCCTTTAGCCCTGCTCTTCTTTTAATGGTCATACCTAATCCAAGAAACATCCTTGAGCTGGTATGAGGATAACTCCGCACGCTTATCATCGGCAACACACATAACCTCAAACACCTTCTGCAGTTCCTCCATGAAGTTATTCATATCCTCAATGATGTTTGACCCTGTGAACTCTGGGGGATTCGTCCTCAAAAACTCACATATCCTAGATGTATCAGCCACATCTTGACAAACTCCTCTTTGATGACTAGATTGATTGGCCACAACCTGAGTCAACATCTGAATAACATTCTTCAACTCTGAATTAGTGACATCTCATTGAGGGCACCTCTAGTGCATTGCGAACCTCCAGATCTTAAGGATTCACATTCCTCCTAGCATAACTTCCTTAAACAGCTCTTCATAGAGGCATGATCTAAAAATATAAGTGCAAGCATGAATTAGAAGGAAATGTTTATAGAGTTGAACTCTACCTCACGAAAGAGGAAGTGAAATGTTTCCTAAATGTTGTAGCCTCTTAATTATAGATGTGGCACACTTCACACCGATAACAAGAACTCTACAGACACGACTTCACAGAATCCTAGGAGTCTTGAACTCTATGATCTGATACCAAGTTTGTCAGGCCCCAAGCCCACACCTTAGAAATGGCCGACACTCAAAAACAATCACTGGTCCCCAAGCAAATCCTAGGCCTTTCTAACTACTTAGCAAACGACTTACTCAAGTAAAACGGGGACTCCAATTACCAAATTTTAACTCATAATATCTCGAAACAACTTAACTCAATAAATGTCTGAAAGTACTTAAATAAACATAAGAAAAAACAACTCATAGTCTCAAAACATGACAAGGGATAGAGTGAAAGACTCCTCAGCTACTACTGTCTATGAAGACTCTAAATACTACGGTAGCTGTTAGGACAAGACTCATAACATATTAACAAATCTGAAATATAAATGTGGAACCCTCTAAAAATCAAGGAGGCTCACAAAGCCTAACTTGAATGCAAATGGAATTAAAGGAGAGCCTGTAGATGACCCTGAATACCTATATATGTATCATAAAAAGATGCAGGTCGAATGCCATCAGTACATTGAATGTATGAGCATGTACGGTGAAAACTAAAAGTAATTGTTAACTGAACTTACAAGGCTGGAAGAAATAGTCACCTCAACTCAATTCAATAAAAATCAGCAATGATAGATTCAATATTTAAAACATTATAAAACAGGAGATAAAAGGCAATGATGTATAAATATACCATAACATATTCTTTGCTCATATTTGGGAGATTCTCTAACCGACAACCATAACTATGAGCTATATGATGATACAATGTCTCACCCACAATGCCAGAATTATCATATACCTTATCGGGCTATAGAAAACCTAAAATAAGTGGATCCACTAAGCTATGACTAAAAGCAATAAGGCATCGTCTAAAAAGTACGACCCTTTACCCATGTTGGCTACATGGTTTATGAGGAATGTGAGTTGTCTGAACTTATCCCCATATTGGTGATCAATCCTACTCCCAATAATATATATATATAAAACTCATGCTCAAATGTGTAAAGCATAACTCTTTCTCAACTTGAGTTTATTACTCAAAAGTTCCTCTTAAAAGAGGTAATACTCAAAACTCTTCATAAACTCATTAAGAAATCAATGTTCCTCTTTTTTAAATGTAAAAGTGTTACACTTGGGAATATATAGTTTCCTTATAATCATTTTGAAAAATGAAAGACAACTTTTCTCATTCTGATACCCATGTACTTAAGATTTAACTCAGAACTACAATCAATGGCGAAAGAGTTCTCAAAATGACTCACAAAGATCTGTTGAGCTTTCCTCTTAACTTTACTTTAATTTGAAGTGCAAATTAAGAGATGTGATTAGGATATGTATGATCTATCAAGGATTAATGAAGACTTTAAGAGTGAATATCAAGAAGAGAATGCTGGTATGATTCGAGGGAACACACACAGAAAGAAGGAGGGTCTGTAAGGGACTTGACGACCCTGGAGAATTGAGTGGCACGGGGCGCCAGCCCCTAAACTAGTGGCCAGAGTTAGGGGCACACTGATGGAACGGTACACCAGGCCCCAAACTACTGAGTAGTAGTTTGGGCGCAATGGTTGGTGCGGCGGCCCACCCTTTTTCCCAGAAATTCGACGAATTGTTTTGCTTAATTTTCATGTCCTAACTCATATAATACCGAATGATTTCTTCCCAACTCTCTTTTATTTATAAACCCAACATAATTTCAATGAAATCCAACACAAAATCTATCAAGAAACATCACTTACTTGTAAGACCTTCACATGAAGAACTCAAAACCTTTGTTGTTAAGGAAGGAAGCCAAAACTGAAGAACTTCTCAAGAATCTCAATACAAGCAATTTTCAAGAACGAATTCATGGAAGAATTAAATGTATGGCGTGAGGAAAAACAAGTCCAATCGCTGTGAGAAGCTTACATACCTGGAAAGAACGATTGTTGTTAGTGAAATTCCTTAACCCTTGAATGAACTCTTGAAAACACTCATTTCCTTTTCTTGAAACTTCACCCTGAAATTCTTAGTGCTTAGGAATGTTAAAAAATAACTTAACGTTTGATTAGACCCTTAACTTGGGTGAGGAAAACGTGATCAGGTCGTGTGGGGTAAGAAAAAGACCAAAATGCCCATTTCTCAAACGGTTGTAAAGCCTTAACTAGAGAGGCTTCACTCAAATGGGCATAACTTCTTACTCCGAGGTCGGAATTTAGGAAACTTAGTGGTTGGAAAGAGGACTCATAGACCTTTAATCTTATAGTTCATGGGTCCTCTAATTTCTTTGGTAAAAGATATGGTCGTTTGGTGTTGACCCAAAACTACAAACTGAAGGTTAACTTTTACAAACCTCTAGTTAGTTCTTATGAAGTTCGAGTGTCACAATAATTCTCTCATTATTCGTTGATTTTTATTCATCAATTTAAACAAGTTATTCACCTTCCTCCTTAACTTCAAATCTTCCAAGTAGTTCTTCAAAATGGTTGAAATGAAAAATACCACAAGTTTCAAGGCCAAGGTAAACCAAGAATTAAATGCACTAGAAGGAGACGTTATGATAAAATGGCCAGGATCGAGCCTATGCAAATCAAAGGAAAAAAATAATGATTATTGAATGAAACACCCAAATATAACTTTGATGTGTCATATGAATTGATAACAATGCCTTATTTATCTCAAGAATCACAAAAAAGTAACTTACCAAAAGCATAAGTTTATTTTGTCATTAGAGTGTCAATTAATATTTTTAGTTTGGGTCTTTTATTTCATCCTTGAATACTTTTCCATCAATTAATTATTGAGGTATCAACCCAAAATACATAACAAGGAAGGCAACAAAAAAATAAATGTAGAAGTAAATTAATTTCTTCCTTTTTCTCTCATATGAAATTCAAAACTCAAGCTTATTGCTAAACAAAAAAATACCATATATGTTAATCTAAGATTTGTAAATCATTCTATGGAAAATACATACTTTAAGCTAACAATTAATAAGAAAAATATATTTTACCTCACCAACGTTCACATGGATGAACTTTGTACCAACTACACCTGAACGCCATCAAGAAAACTCAATAATCACTAACTACAATAATAAAGATTTTAAAAATTATATAAATAATGTATATAAGATAAATCTTTTTCAAATTATAAGAAACAATAAAGACATAGATACCAAAGTTTTCTCCATGATTCAACGAAATTTGAGCAGTGTTAAAATCAGCGAAGACTATTGGTAAACCATAGGAGAGAAAATCTGTTTTCGCTATTGTTCAACTAAATAACTCTATTGAGAGGAAGAAAGTTTTGTGAATTGTAGGATTTTATCATTTGAGTTTAGTGTTTAAGTTACAGTTTGACTAAATTTTTGAATAGGATTTTCTAAATATAATTTTTTTAAATGTCTGCACAAATAGTCCCCTATACTACAGATATTTAATTTTTGCCTATACGTTTTGTTCTTCAAAAATAAAATCAAACGGGAATTAAGTGTAATAGAACATTGATATGTACATGTTATCGCATGAGATTATTATAAATGAGATTAAGTTTTATGTCTAACTACTAAACTTATCTGCTCTTTGCGCAACATTAAAAATTAAATATACAACGTACAAACTAATCTTTTCTAAAATTTCAATATTAGGTATTTATAAAATTTATAAACATAGAAGATCTTATTGAATTTCAAATTAATCTACTTCTAATATTTGAATATTAAAAAACATTATTAAACATAAAGGAAAAAGAATAACAATAAGAAAATAATTAGAAGAAATAAAAAAATTCTATTCAAAGAAGGTTACTTCTTATTCATTTCATGATTGGTCTTTAATGTTCTATTTGGAAAGAACAATTTATCAAATTGATCCAATCATTGGCCATGTTGAAAAATAACTTTCGAGATACGCAATTGAACTTTGGCCTTACCAGGCGAAACATTAATTATCAAATACTTATTTTACTCATCATTTTCTTGATACTTATCATTCTAAAGAGGTGAAGGCGTTTGATTTTATTACTTATCATGCATAGAGAATGTGGATAACCAGTTCAAACAAGGATAACTTTCTAATTCAATATGAATTTTCTTCTCAAATTCTTGTGGCATTAACAAGAGATAAAACAAAATAAGAGACAGTCTTATTAATTGATGGCTAGGCAACACAAAGAATGGAGTTCACTCAGTGCTAATGCACTGCCTTTCTTTATTCATTTGTTAGGAAATTTGGAAAGCCAGATGTAGTCATAAGTATGAGGACATCAAAAGCTTTCCAATCAGTATTATCAATCATGTTTTTTGTCAGATCAGAATATTGCTCATTTGTCAGTTTCCAAAAGTATATTACAATCAACAATGGAGCAACATTATAATACAAATTGAAAAACTCAAACTAGTGATTAACATCAATTGACTTAGGTGGAGTAAACAAAGTACAGACATATAAAAATTGAAAACGATTGGATGCAGCAAAGGAAACCCAGGCAACGTAGGCGGGGGAAACATTCTTAGGGATGAGAATGGTCTTTTTCTGTCTTAGCCAACAAGTTCGAGGTATGCAATGATGGCACGAACCACTGAGGAAGTTGCTAGTAATTTGGGGATACCACTAATATAGGTGCTACTAATTTGGGGCTAGTCTATGATGAGAAAGATAAACTTGAGACAACATCCAAGCCCACGTAGGAGGTGTGGTGGCTTCAACTAGAGAAACTTATGGAAAATGAAAAAAATCCTTAAAACTCTAGTTGAAGATGAAACAATGGGATATTTTAACTTTTATTTGATATGCAATGTGCAATTTTATTAATTCTACGGTCTTTTTGATATATTTGATATGCATTGTGCAATTTCATTGATTTGATATGCAATGTGCATTTCATGTTTGATATAGTGATGGGGACTATTGACAGTTTGTGTATGTGGTAGCAGTACACTCTATTTTTTCCCTCCACATCCATTTGTGTTGTCATGCATCACGAACTATTTGATATTCCGCCTCATTTTACTAATCTACTAGTTTCGGAACAGTGTGTTGCACGTGATTTCAAGATATATAAATCTAACTCTACTATGTAATTCCTAGAAATCAATTTAGGTACTTATGCTTTTCTCCCTTCTCTACTAAAATTAATTTCGATAGGTAATTCCTAAAAAATATTTTGGGAATCTATAATAAATTTTACAAGAAAATAAGTGAAAAAAAAAATTTGACCATCAAAATAATAAATTCAAATTACTCAATTATTTTAAAAAAATCTTTTCTGTTAGAGGAAAAAAGTATAGGTGAGTCATTTGTGTAATAGTAGGATATATATGAGTCACTTTCATAAAGTATATCAACTCTAAATATCAAAGTTAAGAGATATATCACTCTTTTTCCTTATTTTTTAAGTGACTCAAAAAAATATGTATAACAAAATTCTTAATTCGGACAATTTTTTAAAATGTGCAAGTATATCGTTAAAACATTAGATGATTCGTATATTGAGAAAGGTGAAAAGTACTTGTAAGCTCATACTACTATGGAGACTGTACAAATAATCTTGCCCAATCCATTGTTGTACTTCAAGGAATGCAATGGTGCATCACTAATATATACATGAATGTTACATAAATTTCGACTTCATGATCATTATTAACATGATCAATGATCACTACAATGTCCATTATCATATCATTCATCTTACTGACGAGATTAATTCCCTACAGAGGAATGATAGTCATATGTTTTCGCATTGTTATAGAAAAGTAAATAACTGGGTAGAGTATCTTACTAATATGGGTGAAAAGGAAAGGAAATATTCCTTTTTCATACAGAATTTGACTGTTCCCAATGAAGTCAAAAACTAAGAATAATGAAATTAAGGAACACCAACTTTCAGAATTCAAGCACAAAAGAAGTCCTTCACTTTTTATAATGAAGTGTCTATAAAGTGTCCAGAAATTGTAAAAAGAAAAAGGACTATGTGGAGGATGAAAAGACAAATCTGTAGAAAAAGGACTATGCAGAGGTCTACGGACCCCATCAACAGTCCGTGGGTCAATCTACAGACCATGAATGGTGTCCGTAGATCCCAAGCATGTATCCTAAATTTGTCCAAGTGTGGGTGCCTCTAGCAGCGTGAGCACTATTGATGGTGCAGCGAGAGTTGATGTTAGCACTACTGATGGTGCTGAGATGAGAGATGCGGGAACTACTGAGGGTGACCCAAGTGTTGATCCAGCGGGCTCCGGGAAACCAGACCCACTCGCTTGTTGATGAGTCTTCGGCGCTATACGCCACATGTTTGCTTCACCCAATCCTGTACTCTTTAATTTTTGTGCTTTGGGGACAAGTGCACTATGTTTTGTTAGGGGTGGGGTAAACGGATTATGAGTGATAGGGTGAAGTCTGAGTAACCCAACTCAGAATCCTCTCTTGGGGTTTTCTTGCCTGTGTTCTTTTTCCCCAAGAGACTGTTTTAATTTTTGTTGAACCGGCATGTGTTAGGATTGTATGTGTAGAAGCATGAGAAAGAATAAAAGCATGATGGCATAATAAAAGGAAGAAAAATGATACCCGTCCAAAATATGTGATATGTGCTAAAATTTGTAGGCTAGAATGAGTTGAATGTGTTGGCTCTGAGTATGGCATGAAAAAGAACCAACTTGATTTCATTACCTAAGCTAAAACTTGAACTAGGTAATCTGATAATGAAACTATGTGCCAAGAGTGTGATCATAGGCCATTGTTTATTCTAGTCCACCTAAGCCTAAAATGATCTAACCAAATGATAACATTATTCCCTTTTGATCCAAATAGTTGAGCGTAAAATTGACCAATTCGTTTGATTCACTTAACTCACCTTCCCTTCAAAAACATTGTCTTGGCCCCGGTCCCTCATGGGACATGTGTACCTTGACTTAGGCCAAAAGCCTAAGTTGAGGCTGGCTAAGCCCAAAAGTTACCTTGATCTTGGCCCTGGTCCGACATCGGACATTGTGCACCTCAACTAATGCAAAATGCATAAGTTGAGGGTGGCTATGAAAAGGAAACCAAATGAAAAAAGGGTATGAAAACAGTTTCGTGTTGAAGAGAGGAAAAAGTATGAAAGGGGATGTGACTTCTTGCAAAAGAAACAAAAGAAAAAAAAAGTGAAAGAAAGAAGAAGAAAGTGAAAAATAAGAGTCAAAAAGTTGAAAGTCACATCCATGTTGCAAAGAAATAAGGGAAAGAGCTTAAAATGGAAGGATGCCAAAAGTAGGTCAAGGAAGTGGTAAAAAGCCAATGTAATGTCAAGGAGGGCAGAAAGTCACTAAAAAGTAACCAAATGTACCACACCTGACCCTGAGCCTACCTTACAAGCTAAGAAAGTCCTATAGTGGTCCTAGCAAATAGTTTGGAGATTCTAAGCAGTGAAAATAAGGGCAAGCCTATGGTATTGAGCACTAATTGTACTTGAAATCACTTATGAGCGTGAGTGTTGAATGAATCCTTGTACTCAAAATTATATCCATTCTGTGAAAAAGGGATTTCGTTAGAAGTAAGGGCAGTAGTTACATTGTCGAAAAGTTGGTACCTTGGTGATAGCAAACACTGTATGTTGTGTGTTGATTGGTTGATCTTTGTCATATTTTGATCTACATGAGTTAGCTTGTTTAGTTTAAGAGAAAAGATTTGCACTCGAAGAGAGAGTCGGAATAGAGAGCCATATGATTGCTTGTGCTTGAATGCTTGCTTCTATACAAGTGTCGTTTAGAGTCTTAGTACGCCGCTTGAGGTCAAACAACGAATTTAAGTTGAGGGTGTTGATATACCGTGAATTTATGGTATTTTTAATACATTTCACTTAAGAGTTGTGTGTGTCTAGGGACATTTTGTACTAGTTTAAATGCATTTTTATCATGTTTGCAGGAAATATGTTCAGACGTGGAAACTGAGAGAAACAATTGATGGATGTGCAGAAAAAGGCTCTACGGAGGTGATCTACGAACCGTAGGTCCATTCACGCTCCGTAGATGGTTAACGTAGATGGGCAGGCAAGGCTTGAAGGAGATCAGGGAATTTTTGACCAAGTGTGGAATCGCGATTGCAAACAACGGACCGTAGGTTGATCTATGGGCCGTACTACAGTTCCGTCAAATCCTTCAAAGAGGGGGTTCCAGTACCTGATTTTGAAGATTCTAAGTATGGAGCTACGGAGGAGGAACCACGGACCGTAGATCAATACACAATACGTACTGGTGATCCGTCAATTGAGTTAGAGAAGTGGAAATTTTGTAGATTGGAAAATTGCCTAAGTCCTGAACCACAGAGGGGACCTACGGACCGTAGATCAATCCATGGTCCGTAGGTTAGTGTCGTAGATTGAAACCGCGTCCTGAAACATTACTTCCTTATTTCGTTTCCCTTTTAGTTAAGACTTGTTTTTCTATGTATAGGTCATGTAAACCTCACTTTTGGGGGCTAGACTTTATTACTTTTATTCTACTTCTTGACTTGGGAGATTAACTTGCAACTTTAGCAATTCATGATTTCCTAAGTTCGTTTTGAAGATTTTGGCTTTGAAATTCAAGTTGAGATTCTTGGTTCATTTTTCTCATTACGTAAGTTTATGATTTCTTCATCTAAAAATATGAATTATGTTCTTGCTACTATGGGTAACTAAATCCACAACTAGGGTTGTGGGAACCATGAGCGATTAACAACGTATGAATAGTAACTAAGTAATTATTGAATAGCGTTATTGCATGCATTGATAATTCTTTCGTTTAGAAGTCTTTTTAACCATTGTTGCTACTTGCCGGACCAAGGAGGTAGTTAATAAGAAAATAATTATCAATATAGATTTAGTGTGATACTATCTAATAGTCTAATGTCGATTGGTGCGAGGGTGGAAACTAAGCCATACATCGATGTGATGTCTAATATGAGGTAACGGTAAGGGTTAGTAAATTATACATACGTAGCCGGACAAAGGTGTGGGGTGAAATTCTCTAGTTGTTGGACCAAGGAATTAAAGATACCTAACTTATCACTTTGTATGTAATACACTAGGAAAGGATTGCTATTACTAGGATTACCACATTATGAGCTTATGGGGAACTCGTACACCCTAGTTACTTTCTCATCTTAGTAACAACTAAAGTTTGAATTTTGCTCACTGAATACTTACATAATTTTCGGAATTCGTTTCACAAATCCCTCCCCTTTAATTACTTGTTTTCGGAATTACATTGACTAAACGAATATAATCGTTAGTTAAGTTTAAGTCTAAACCATATTCCTCGTGGGATCGATCCAAACCTACAAGTTGGGTTCCTTACTTGATAACAATTGCTTATGCTTCTTTTGGGAGGTGTAATTTATCGTATCACCGAGTTAACAACTGAAAAGGACTTGATGAATAATAGCCTAGATATATTTCTTGAAGAAAAGGTTGGGTTGGTTGTGGAGGAACAACTGATAGTCCTAGAAACTGAGAATCTAGAACTCAAAGAAAGAATGAAAATGGTGAATGAAAAATATGGCAGAGGCAAGGGAGAAGCTAGAAATCTCCAACTAGAGCTGGAAATTAGCCTGAATAGTGCTGAGACTAAACTTGCACTGGCTTTGGAAAGAAACAATCGGTTGGAAAGGGACATGGTCCGACTTAAAGAAGAGCTTGAAAAATCTATGAGATGGGCAAACACTTCTAACATACTCTCTAGCATCCCAAGCCAAGGTCAACACAGTGGCAAAGGGCTAGGTAGTTCAAACATCTACCCTTCCTATAATCCTCACAGTAAATATGTGTCTGTTTCTGACAATCTGTTGTGTCTTCATTATGGTTGTAATGGCCATTTGAAAAAGTATTGTCCAGCTTTTAAAAGGTCCCAGGAAAATCTTTTGACCTACACTAGACATAAAATTACAAAAAACAAGGGACATGCTCCCATTCCAAAAGGGTCTAAAATGAGACTTTTGTACCTCATTGGACAAAAAGTTCTCTTATCACACCTCTATCTGCCTACTGGGGACTCAGACTGAAATGGGTTCCCAAGTCTAATAAGTGATCTTTATTGTAGGAGAGTAGAGAAAGTAGTAGTCATTGCCGGTTCATGGACAATGGATGCTCAAAGAAAATGACTGGGAGGACTTATAACTTCCTATCGCACAAGGCACTTCAAGGTGAAGGTTTCTCTTTTGGAAATGGAAAGAAAGGATATATTTTTGGGGTTGGAAGAGTTGGAAAATCGCTGGAGCACTCTATTGAAAATGTGTACTACGTAAGTGGACAGAAATATAGTCTTCTCAGTGTATCTCAAATATGTGACAAGGGAAATGTAGTGAAGTTTCTATCAAAAATTGCATAGTTACTAATCTGGTGATGAGAGAAGTAATTCTAACAGTGAGAAGGCAAAAAAACATGTACATTGCTGACCTGGATACTGCTGAGGGAGATGATCTTACCTGTCTTAGTGCTCAAAGTGAGAATCCCAATCTATGGCATAAAAGACTTGGACATGTGAGCTCCTCTCTGCTGAACAAACTTTCTTCCAGGGACCTGGTCCGGAGGTTACCAAAGTTGAAGTTCACTGACACCAAGGTGTGCAATGCATGTGTCAAAGGCAAACAAATCAGATCCATCTTTAAGTCAAAGAAGTAAATAAGTTCTTCTCGTTCCCTTGAACTTATTCACATGGATCTATGCGGACCTATGAGGATTCAGAGCAGGGGTGGAAATAAGTACATTTTGGTGATTGTTGATAATTATTCAAGGTTCACTTGGACAATGTTCTTAAGGTCCAAGGATGAAACATTTGATGTACTGATGACCTTCATCAAGATGATTCAAGCAAAGCTAGACTGGAATATTGCAGGGATCAGGTTTGATCCTGGAACTGAATTTGAAAATGCGAAGTTTGACAACTTCTGTGCTGAAAATGGAATTCATAAAGACTTCTCTGCTCCCACAACAAAATGGTGTTGCGGAAAGAAAGAACAGAAATCTGGTTGATATAGCCAAAACTTTGCTTATTGACTCAAATCTTCTGAAATCCTTCTGGGCCGAAGCAGTCAATACTGCCTGCTATGTAACCAACTCTTGCTTGATCAGGTCCTTGCTGAACAAGACACCTTATGAGCTGCTATACAACAGAAAGCCCAAGCTGAACTATCTGAGGGCTTTCGATTGTATGTGTTTTGTACTTCACAATGGCAAGGATGATCTAGGAAAATTTGATCCTAGAAGTGACGAAGGAGTATTTGAAGGATACTCGTCCTCCAACAAGGCCTATAGAGTGTACAACAAAAGAACTTTGTGCATTGAAGAAAGCATTCATGTGATCTTTGATGAAGATGGTGCCTTGTCAGATTTAAATGACATAGACGAGAATGAACTCGAAGAACTCCTTCAGATTCAGAGAGATGAAGTGAATGAATCTCTGACTAAAAGTGCTTAAGATCCAGGAGATGCTGATTAGGAGTCATCAGAAGAAGTGAAAGAAAATGTTGAGCCTGGAGAGGGACCTGGTACCTCCGTGAATACAGATCCAAATGGATCTTCCTAACCTAAAGAGAATGTTCATGAGGAAGTAGAAGAAGAACAAACAAATCAGCATCAACCTCTTAATGCTCAGTCCAGGCGGAAACACTAGTCATCTCATCCTCTTGACAATCTTGTTTCTTCTTTGAATTCTTGGATACAACATAGATCCAAAGTAAGAAATTTGGTTGCTTTTTCAACCTTCATATCTAGCATTGAGCCAAAGAACATCAAGGAGGCCTTGAAAGATACTTACTGGGTAAATTCTATACAAAAGGAACTCCATCAATTTGAATGGAGCAGAGTATGGCAACTGATCCCTAGACCTTCTGAAAGAACTATTATTGGGACTAGGTGGGTGTTCAAAAATAAACTTGATGAGAATGACATTATCACAAGGAACAAATCGAGGTTGCTGGTTCAAGGCTATAAACAAGAAGAAGGCATTGACTATGATGAAACATTTGCTCCGGTTGCCAGAATGGAGGCCGTTAGAATTCTCATTGCTTTTGCAGCCTATATGGTGTTCAAGTTGTTACAGATGGATGTTAAAAGTGCCTTCCTAAATGGTGACTTGAAGGAAGAAGTGTACGTAAAACAACCTCCTGGGTTTGAAGATATTGATCTCCCAAATCATGTGTTAAAACTGGACAAGGCTCTTAATCGACTAATACAGTCTCCTATGGCTTAGTATGAAATGATGTCTAGCTTTTTGCTAAAAAGTGATTCCAAGAGGGGGAATATTGACAATATTTTTTTCCTGAACACTAGAGGGAGAGTTGCTTATCATTCAAGTGTATGTGGATGACATCATCTTTGGAGCCACATCCGAGGTCTTATGTGAAAAATTTGCTAATCTGATGGGAAATGAATTCGAGATGAGCATGATGGGAGAGCAGACCTTTTTCTTGGGATTGAAGATCAAGAAAACTCCAAATGGGACCTCAATTTATCAAGAAAATATATCAACAAATTGCTGAAAAAGTTTCACATGACTGATTCAAAGCCAATTGACACCCCCCATGGGCACCAACTCAAAATTGGGAGATGGTGATTCTGGTGGCTTGGTAAATCAGACTATGTACAGGGGAAATATCGGATCACTTTTGTATCTAACAACAAGTAGACCTGACAGAGTGTTCAGTGTAGGGATGTGTGCAAAATTTCAAGCTTGTCCTTAAGACTCGAACCCTTCATTGTAAGTAGTATTTTAACAATGAATTTATAATTTCTTATGTGTTAAGGTCAGGTCAGTAGATATAACACCTTGAGTTCAGAAAAGAATTAAAGAGAATTCATTCAAGTGATTCCTTAGTTCTTTTAAGTTTTAGGTCAACTTCAAACGACCATAAATTCCTTACATGATGAGTTAGGAGAGCCACAAGATATCAAATTCTTGGAATCTTCTTTCCAACGCCTCTGAGTTTGCTAATTTTTGAGCTCGTATGTGGGAGATATGACTTTTTGAAGTCGGGCTATTCAAATAAGGAAAGTTACCCGAGAATATGAAGGGTATTTTGGTCTTTTTCGTTCTCAATCAACTTAAAATAAATTTTTGTAACATTTTAGGGGAATATCTGATTTGGGTCAGTTTTCGTAAATCCATATAGGTTTAGGGTTTTCGAAGAGAGTTCAATCAAGTCATTCCTAAATTCTTTTAAGTTTTGGGTCAACTTCAAAACGACCATAACTTTTGGCACATGATGAGTTTGGAGACCCATAAGTTATCAAATGAAAGATTTTTGAGTCCTCTTTCCAACACCACCGAGTTTGCTAACTTTCAAGCTCGTATAAGGGAGATATGCCCATTTGAAGTCGAGATGTCCAATTAAAACAAGTTACCCAAAAATATGAGGAGTATTTTGGTCATTTCCTTACCCAATTGGATTTAAACATTTTTAGTAAGGTTTTAGGAGTCTAAACTGGATGGAATCAGTTTTAGTTATTCCTAAAATACACTTAGGGATTTTAGAGGAGTTCAAAAAGAGATAAAGAAGAGAAAAAAAGGAAAAAACATGGATGGTTCAAGGCATTGGTCAAGATTCTTGTGATTCTTCGAGGGATTTCTCCAAGGATTTTATCCTAAAAGGTATGTAAGCTTCCATAGTGTTGTGTTTGTTCGCCCACACGCCAATCATGAGTTTATTTTAAGAATTTCATCCATGAGATTGAGTATATTGATAATCTTATTTAGTTCTTGAAGTTTTCTGCTTCATTTTTTATAATATAGTTCATGTTGAGTTCTTGAGGTGAAAGTTGTGAATGAGTGTTGTTCTTGGTGTATTTTTGGTGTAGAATTCGCTGTAATTAGGTTGGGTTTAAGGATCTATAAGAGTTTGGAGGAAAACATTCGAGTTTAGACAAAGTAGGGATGGCTTATTTTTTGAAGAAAAGTTCGTCTGGAATGTAGCTTGGGTGGCGCGCCCCTGTAGCTTCTGAGGGGCTGGCACCCTGTGCCTGCAGTGCACCCTAGACCAGCTTCAGTCAAATGAGGGATGGCCTGGTGTGCCACTGCTGCGCCAGGGACGTCAAGTCCTTTCCACCTCCATTTTTCATTTCGTATTTGATCTTTCAAAACATGTCTTCACTCTCTTAGTGATTTTTATTATCCAACCTACATAAAATCATCAAGAAATGCTATATATCAAGTCATGATCCTTGAAATCATAATTTAAATTCAAGGAAGAGTCAAGATTACAGTTCAAGAAAGTCTTTAAGTTAAATTGTGAATCCGTCGAGATCAACTACCAATTTGAGTAAAGTTTGAGAAAGTCTTTTGAGTGTTTTTGAGGAGTCTTCTACAATAAATCTTAAATTGTTTGAAGACTCGAGTAAGTGAGTATGAAAATAAGGAGAATGTATTCACAAGTCTACATTATCATTCAGATCCTTGAGTCAAGTCGTTCATGTCCATAAATTCCTCATGAACTCCATAAATTGAGTATCTTTGATAGGAGAAGTATCTTCAAGTTCTAAGTCTTGAGTATTGAGTTCCTAATTTATTTGAGATTGTAGTTCTAATCATGGGAATACTACATGTTACCCATGAAAGTCCTTGAGTTTGAGTAGTTCATACCCATAATTCCGCATGGACCCCTCCGAGTCGAGCATTATTGAGATCATTAGTATCATTGACTCCTTGTGTTCTAGATTTGTTGGATTCCAAGTATTGAGTTCTATGCATAGTTATTGAAAACCTTGAATTGAGTCTTTCACGTCCATAATTTGGCATGAACCCTATTTTTTGAAGTCTTTTAAATTTTTTTTTTAAAGACATGAGCACTCAGTTGATGACAAGTAGAGCTGAGTTCATTTTCTTTAAAATGATATATGGGAACTAATTATTCCACGAGTAAATGATTTTACATTTAAGATGAGAGGAAACTGAGATTTCCAAATCAGTTTTGAGTAGTTTTAGTACCATCTTTTTTAAGAGAAAGATTTTTGAGTAATAATCTTAAAACATTCTATTTTTTAAAATATAAGCTAGTTATATTTTGGGAGTAGTATTGAGCACCGATATGGGGGAGAGTTAAGACAAATCACAACCCTCATAAACCATGTAGCCAATGTGGGTAGAAAGAGTAATACTTTTTATATGATTCCTTAATGCTTTTTAACATAGACTAGTGGATCCACTTAGTAGTAGGTTCTACACCCAGACAAAGTATAGGATAGTTCTGGCAGCGTGAGCTAGATGTTGTATCATCACATAGCTCATAGTGATGTTTGTCGGTTAGAGAATCTCCCACAAAGTTATATTGTATTTTTTTATATACAAATTGAGTTATTACTGTAATCTTCAATACATTGAGTTGGTATCTAATGTTTTAAAAGCTTTCCATATATTGCATCTTTTATTTTTGCTTTACTTAGAGTTGAGTATTCAAAGAAGAGTATCTTATTGTTGAGTTGACCCTTATTTCTCTAAGTTGAGTTGAACTAGGTTTCACTGAGTTGATTATCCTCTTATTGAGTTGAACCCTATTTTTACTAAGTTGAGTTGAACTATTTTCTTTGAGTTGAGTGAGTTGAGTGAGTTGAGAAGAGGTAAGTATGTTTCTTTTCTGTCAGTTCAAGCTTATATTTATGCTTTAGAATTTCCCTTATGTAACACCTTGGAAAACTAGTAGGTGAAACTATAGCCTTACGTGTGAGTTGTTGAGTTTGATATGGGGTTTTATGTCATAAAATGACTTCTCGATCTTAGGTTGAGGGGTTTAGGGGTTAAAAGTGAAGGTACGACTCCCCAAGAACCAACCAAGGGTCCTTGAGGAGGACCCTAAAGTCTAACCCCAAGACTGCCCCAAAGAACCAAAACTGCCAATATTTCATGACCTACGGATGGGACCTACTAGGCGTAGGTCCATCCATGCCCCGTGAAACCGAACCATAGGTTAAGATCCCTAGATGGAGAGTTGTCGACCCCACCCACGGACCTGTAGGACGGGGTGTGATTCCACTCACTGTTCGTGGGTCAAGTGGTGTGAGTCACACCTGAAAGTCTGCCTAGGTTCGGCCAAGTCAGGGACTAAGTGGTAAATTCCTAGGGTGGTTAGTTAAGTTAGCGGTCGATTTATTTTGATTATTTAGAGTTATTTAAGGCTTTTAAAACTATTAACTACCCCTTTTCAACTGTCCCAAAACACAAAATAGAAACCACCTCCTCTCCAAGTAATTATATCTAGAAACCTCCATTGGGGAAGAAGAAGTCAAGGTTTGAAGCTCAAGAGTTCATCTTTTCTCTTCAATTTCGTGGAGACTCTTCACTCAAGGTATGGTAGTTTTGATTCATGGTTTACTTTCTATCCATGATGTCCTCAAACCTTCAATTTCGAAGTTGGAAATTCTCCAAAACTAAGGGTTTTCATTCTAGGTCATGGATTCCTTCTCAAAACGTTTTCAATGTTTTAATTATCATATATTGAGATTGAATTTCTGTTTTATGGTGAATTTAAGATAAAATCCCCCATGAATCCATGATTCCCCCTAACCCTAATTTATGACTATGTGACGTGGGTGAATTGTAGTAAGATGAATGTTATGCAATTGATCTTGTAATAGTTTAGTTACTTGAATTATGTCATTATTCATGCCTAAATTGTAATATTCTAGATGTTTGGGTTGAGATTAATTCATAGCCTTGGAGGGCATATTATGAAGGATTGATGTATAATCATGTTGCTATGTATATGCTTGGTGATTTCAATGAAAGTAATGTGATCATAACTACAATGCAATTGTGTTATTACTGAAAGGTTATTATCAATTGTACACTTGTGAATGATGATGATATATTGTGAAGGGTTTCTTTAATGTAATGATACATCTTGAATTGGTAGGCTTAGGGCAACCTCTTCTTGTGTAATTAAAAGTGATCTTGATTGATGTACCTTGAATTGGTAGGTTTTGGACATCCACTTCTTGTGTAATTAATGTAGCATGACTTAATGGACATGAATATATAAGCCAATGACATTCCTTTCATAAATGACTAATAAAGTATTCTAAGGTTTTGTCTTGAATCGATAGACCAATGGCATTCCTTTCATAATAAGTCAATGAACTAATGTAATGATGAATTTTGAATCGATAGGCCAATGACATTCCTTTCATGAGAATTCAATGAGCTATCCAAATAATTTACCATGAATCGATAGGCCAATAGCATTCCTTTCATGTATGTAATAATGTACCTTGGGTCGATAGGCCGATGGCATTCCTCTCAAGTATAATAATGTTAATGAGAATGAACTACTCTATGGGAATGTAAGCTTAGCACCGGGAGGATATGGTATGATGGAAGCTCTCCCTACGTTAGGTCGGGCTTCAATGAACATCTTTCTTATCCCATAACTATACGCCCACATAGGTTATTAGCTAGTGGATCCACCTAAGCTAAATTACCGGTTCTATCTTAGGCAAGTACACCAACCCTTACGGTGTGGGAGACACCGGATTCCATGTTAAGCTCACATGGTCTATGTCGGTTAGGGCCTATTCCCATCATGTGAGATACGTGCTATAATTACTCAATAGGTTCTATGAAGTGTGGGTGGTAGTATGAGATGACATTCATGTATTGCACAAGAAGGCTTTGAGAGGGCTATGGTGTGTTCTTTAATGTCTTAATGTCTAATGAAATGAATGTGCTCATAATGAAGCTAATGAGAATGTTGACTTGAAGGCTTAATGAAATGATGAATGCTTAACTTGGAAATGTTATTATGAGTTACTTTCCTTGTCATGACTTATTAAATGTGAATATTCCTTATCTATTATTATTGACCAAAGATAAGAATGAAGAATGGTAAGTTTATCTATTGGTGGCCTCAAAGTTGTACTTAGTATGAATGGTAGTTTGGGATGCGATTCCTACATTGCACAAGTATATCTTAGGTTACTTAAGATGATGGCTCTAATGTGTTGTAGTGGGTTATATGTTGAATATGCTTGTATCTTAAGCCTCTTATACTAAAGTTCATGATGTTTCTCAAAATTGGCATATAGTATGATTTTTAACCAAAATGTCCTTTTTAAACATGATTTTTGCATGGCTATCATACTTGGTATATTTTTTTTTGTGTGCTAACCCATATTTCTTCTATTTTTCTACAAAGTGTAGGTTCCAAATCTTAAGTTGATTTCTTCGGAGTAAAGCTTAGATTGACTATTCTCTAAGCTTTTGGTGAGTTTTCAAGATTCGAGGACATATACAAGTCTTTAGTAGTTTCTCTCATGTCTTTTTACGTTTCATACTATGTTGAAGGGCTGTGACCCTATCTTTGTTTCTAGTTGTATTAGATGGCCATGTGAGACAAGTTAGACTTCCGCTGTTTTGTTTTAAATAAAGTTTTAGATTGTATGGATTAAAAGTTTTAAATTCCGTACCATTTTCTTATGCCTTATGTTATGAATGTTATGAGGCTTGTATAAGGCTCTTCAGAGTCTTGTACGTCGTGTCACATCCAGAGTGTAGGCTCGGGTCATGACAAACATGGTATCAGAGCACAAAGATATTAGGATGGTTTTTAGGATTGATGTCTCACAAGCCCCGTCTGGTAGAATCTTGTTCATGAGTGTGAAGCACGCCACATTTATGAATGAGAGGATATAAGATATTATGAAACTACACTTCTTTCATTACTCTTTAAGTCTTTCCATAGAGTTTAGCTCTATAAAAGTCCTTTTCCTAACCCTTTTCTTGTGTCTATAGGATATGAATACAAGAAGGGCGAACACAAGAAGGATGGAAGAGGAGAATGTGAATAAGGGAGTTCCTCCCCAAGGTCCTCAAGGCAATCAAGCTCCAGTTGAAAATGTGACCCTAGAAGAGTTTAGAACCACTATCCAAATGATGACTCAAGCCATGACGGTTCAAGCTCAAGCCGTGAAAAATCAAGCCCAAGCTATGACGACCCAAGCCAATAGGGGTGTTGAGACTCATGTGAACCCTTATGTGTGCACTATGGCTTCTAGGTTGAGGGACTTTGTGAGGATGAGTCCTCTGGTGTTTCTTGGTTCCAAGGTAGGAGAGGATCCCCAAGAGTTTGTTGATGAGGTGTATAAGGTAGTTGATGTTATGGGGGTGACTTCAGTAGAAAAAGCGGAGCTAGCCGCATACCAATTGAAGGATGTTGCCCAAGTTTGGTTTACTCAATGGAAGAGCAATAGGCCGGTAGAAGCGAGTCCCATAGATTGTGAAGTGTTTAAGAAAGCATTCCTTGATAGGTTCTTTCCTCATGAGAAGAGGTAAGTTAAGGTGGAAGAATTTATCAACCTTAGGCAAGGTAGCATGAGTGTGGAAGAGTATTCCTTGAAATTTACGCTATTGTCTAAGTATGCCCTATCTTTGGTGTCTAATCCGAGGGATAAGATGAGTAGATTTGTGACGGGTGTGTCCACCCTAGTTGAGGAAGAGTGTCGTACGATAATGCTCCGTGATGACATGAATATATTTAGGTTTATGGTTTTTGCTCAACAAATTGAGGAGTCTAAAATTAAGAAAAAGAATAGGGAGATGAAGAGAGCTAAGTCCGATGAGCACGGTCAACCAAGGTTCAAAAAGAGAGCTTCTAACCAAGATTCTTCAAGCACTCCTAGGGTTAACCAAGAGAAAGATAGTGGGTCTCCATTTCCTAAACCTATTTGCACCAATTATGGAAACAATGATCATCAAGTGAAAAATTTGCCTACACTCACGGCCAAAGGAAGAGAGTCCAAACAAGCTTCTCTTAATGGCCCAGATCCTAATTCTCCAAAGTTTGGTCGTTTCTATGCACTCCGATCTAGAGAGGACAAAGGAGCTCTTCCGGATGAAGGCACGGGTATGTTGATAGTTTCTTAATGATGTAAATGTTTTATTAAGGTCACTATGTTATTTTCATGTTAGCCTTAGTATGGGTTTACTCCCAAGGGGGAGATGGTATGTTTTGATAGTAAGGTTGTTGAGAGTTCCGATATCCTTATCTCTTTCCTTCTATTCTTATTCAAGCTTGAGACCAAGAGTTCCTTGTAGCTTGTTTCATGTTATGGAGTCATCTGTGATTATGTGTTTCCATGGTCACCTTATGTCATGCATGTTCTTGATGAATTCACATTTAATGAGAAAATGATTTTTTATGATTTTTATTCCTCATATTGATGTGCATTTAGTATGAGTTGCCTATGTGCTTCATGAGGTGAATTGTTGAACATGCTCAAATGTGCTTTTGAGAATAATTTCATAATTTTCTTCATGACGTTATGATGAAAATGCTTTGAGTTGGAGAAGGTAATTCCTCCAATGAAATGAGAAATGTTGAAGTTTTCATGAATAATGAGTTTGTGCATTGTTGGTATATTGAGATGAAGTTGATGTTTCCTCCTTGTTCAGTGCATTGCTATGATGTTTCATGCATAATGGCCTGCTAGTCTTGAGTCTTTAATTCCATAAAGTGTTTAAAGTGTCATTCTAGGACGAATGTTCCCAAGGGAGAGATAATGTAACACCTCGGAAAGTAGTAGGTGAAACTAGAGCCTTACGTGTGAGTTGTTGAGTTTGATATGGGGTTTTTTGTCATAAAATGACTTCCTGAGATTAGTTTGAGGGTTTTAGGGGTTAAACGTCAAGGTACGACTCCCCAAGTACCAACCAAGGGTCCTTGAGGAGGACCCTAAAGTCTAACCCCAAGGCTGCCCCAAAGTACCAAAACTGCCAAATTTTTCATGACCTACGGATGGGACCAACCGGGCGTAGGTCCATCCACGCCCCATGGAACCAAACCGTAGGTCAAGACCCCTAGATGGAGAGTTGAAGACCCCACCCACGGACCTGCATGACGGGGCATGAGTCCACTCATGGTCCGTGGGTTAAGGGGCGTGAGTCACACCTAAAAGTCTGCCTAGGTTCGGCCAAGTCAGGGACTAAGTGGTAAATTCCTAGGGTGGTTAGTTAAGTTTGGGGTCGGTTTATTATGATTATTTAGACTTATTTAAGGCCTTTTTAACTATTAACTACCACTTTTCAACTCATAATTCCCAAAACACAAAATAGAAACCACCTCCTCTCCAAATAATTCTCTCTATAGAAACCTCCATTGGAGAAGAAGAAGTCAAGGTTTGGAGCTCAAGAGTTCATATATTCTCTTCAATTTCATAAAGAATCTTCACCCAAGTTATGGTAGTTTTGATTCATGGTTAACTTTCCATCCATGAAGTCCTCAAACCTTCAATTTCAAAGTTGGAAATTCGCCAAAACTAAGGGTTTTAATTCTAGGTCATGGATTCTTTCTCAAAACATTATCAATGGTTTAATTATCATATATTGAGATTGAATTGCTGTTTTATGATGGTTTTAAGATAAAATCCCCCATGAATCCATGATTCCCCCTAACCCTAATTTATGACTATGTGATGTGGGTGAATTGTAGTAAGATGAATATTATGCAATTGATCTTTTAATGGTTTAGTTACTTGAATTATGTCATTATTCATGCCTAAATTGTAGTATTCTAGATGTTTGGGTTGAAATAGATTCATAGCCTTGGAGGGAAAATTATGAAGGATTGATGTATAATCATGATGCTATGTATATGCTTTTTGATTTCACTCAAAAGTAATGCGATCATGACTACAATGAAATTGTGTTATTATTGAACGGTTATTCTCAATTATACACTTGTGAATGATGATGATATATTGTGAAGGGTTTCTTTAATGTAATGATACATCTTGAATTGGTAGGCTTAGGGGATCCTCTTCTTGTGTAGTTGAAACTGATCTTAATTGATGTACCTTGAATTGGTAGGCATAGGGAATCCTCTTCTTGTGTAATTAATGTATCATGACTTAATGAACATGAATCTATAGGCCAATGACATTCCTTTCATAAATGACTAATGAAGTATTCTAAGGATTTGTCTTGAATCGATAGGCCAATGTCATTCTTTCATAATGACTCAATAAACTAATGTAATGATGAATTTTGAATAGACAGGCCAATGACATTCCTTTCATTAGGATTCAATGAGCTATCCTAATAATGTACCATGAATCGATAGGCCAATCGAATTCATTTCATGTGTGTAATAATGTACCTTGGGTGGATAGGCCGATGGCATTTCTCTCAAGTATAATAATGTTAATGAGAATGAACTACTCTATGGGAATGTAAGCTTAGCACCGAGTGGATATAATAAGATGGAAGCTCTCCCCACATTAGGTCGGGTTTCAATGAACATCTTTCTTATCCCATAACTATGTGCCCACATAGGTTATTAGCTAGTGGATCCACCTAAGCTAAATTACCGATTCTACCTTAGGCAAGTAGACCAACCCTTACAGTGTGGGAGACACCGGATTCCATGTTAAGCTCACATGGTCTATGTAGGTTAGGGCTTATTCTCATCATGTGAGATATGTGTTATGGTTACTCAAGAGGTTCTATGAAGTGTGGGTGCAAGTATGGGATTCCATTCATGCATTGCATGATTAGGCTTTGAGAGGGCTACGGTGTGTTTTTTAATGTCTTAATGTCTAATGAAATGAATTTGCTCATAATGAGGCTAATGAGAATGTTGACTTGAAGGCTTAATGAAATGATGAATGCTTAACTTGAAAATGTTATTATGAGTTACTTTCCTTGTCATGACTAGTTAAATGTGAATGTTCCTTATCTATGATTATTGACCAAAGATGAGAATGAAGAATGGTAAGTTCATCTATGGTGGCCTCAAAGTGGTACTTTGTATCAATGGTAGTATGGGATGCCATTCTTACATTGCACAAGTATAGCTTAGCGTTACTTAAGATGATGGTTCTAATGTTTTGTAATGGCTTATATGTTGAATATGCTTGTATCTTATGCCTTTTTTACTAAAGTTCATGATGTTTCTCAAAATTTGGAATATAGCATGGTTTTTAACCAAAATGTCCTTTTTAAACATGATTTTTTCATGGCTATCATACTTAGTACATTTTTTGTGTGCTAATCCATATTTCTTCTATTTTTCTACAAAGTGTAGGTTTCAGATCTTAAGGTGATTTCTTCGAAATAAAGCTTGGATTGACTATTCTCTAAGCTTTTGGTGAGTCCTCAAGATTCGAGGACATATGAGAGCTTTTAGTAGTTTTTCTCATGTCATTTTACGTTTAGACTATGTTGAAGGGCTCTGACCCTATCTTTGTTTCTAGTTGTATTAGATGGCCATGTGAGACAAGTTAGACTTCCGCTGTTTTGTTTTAAATAAAGTATTCGATTGTATGGATTAAAAGTTTTAAATTCCGTACCATTTTCTTATGTCTTATGTTATGAATACTATGAGGCTTGTATGAGGCTCTTCGAAGTCTTGTACTTCGTGTCACGTCCGGGGGTTAGGCTTGGATCATGACACCTTACATTCTTGTACATTCTATGTAATGACGCCATTTGGCCCGTATCAGTTCATGGTGAAGTTAGATGTATTCACGATCATTAACAAGCGTTTCGTTGAGGTCTTGTGATATTTGAGTTAGCCTTTGTGAGCCATTTTATATTCTTTAGGACTTCACCTTTATCTTACAGTTAGTAGTTTTGAGATGTCATGGGTCTTGTCCCTATGTCCTTCTGTAATAGTAGAGGGCTCATTGATAGACAGAGTTGAGGAGTTTTCTGTATTTACTTTCTTTTGAGTATTGTACACACCTTTTAATAAAAAGGTTGAGTATTTGAGTTCAATGAAATATAATTTAGTTTTTAAGCTTTTGTATGCTTGAGTTAGTCTTTCGCTTGTAGCTAGCCAGAATGAGGGTTCGTTTGGGGACCAACAATGGTCCTCGAGTGTTGGCCACGTCTAGGGTGTAGGCTCGGGTCGTGACAAAGTATATATCAGAGCACAAAGTTCAAGTGTCCTAGGGTGTCTAGGAAGCCTAGTCATGGAGGATCTTATTTATGGTTGTGAGGGCCCCACTTCTATAAATAATTGACTACAGACATTTAGGAAAAGTTTCCCTTCTTTAATACTCTAAATCGTGCAATAGAGCTATGTCATAGAGATTTATTCTAACTCGTGCGTTCTCATATCCATTTGACTATCCTTCACACTAGAGGTGGTTGAAAAGGAAAGTTAGTTCTTTATCAATGAGTAACTCTTAGCAAAATGTTGAGGAAGTCACGAGAATCCAGAGGGGCTTGAGAGAAGCCCAAGAGTGACGTAAGTGTTGAGTTCTAAAGAAATGCTCTCATGTTCATATGAATCATGAGTTCAAGCTAAAAGTGAGTTGTACTCTCTTCTCTAAGCCTTATTTCAGCTGAGATCCATATGAGGAAGTATGTTTAGAGCTTGGGTAATATTTTAATCCCAAAAAAGTAGCATAAGTTATCAAATTATGAGCAGTAGTAGTGAAACTGCCAAGAGTTAGAGGAAAGTATGCAGAGGTTCAGTAATCTATGAAAGGGAGATAGTGATGGGGTAGTTCATGTTATTGCACCATTTGAGGTACGGTATAAGGAAAGAAGAGCATAGTTGAGGAGTGTTTCTAAGCTTAATATTTAGTAGTCATATTACCCTAGACATGGTATTCCTATTCTTACTTCATGCCCAAATTTCCTTTGTTAAAGATGAGGTAACTTCAGGGAGAGTGTGACTATGTTCATGACAATAGCAACGTTCTTGATTTTGGTGTTATAGAAGGTCCCAACTCTGGTACGAATCAGTCCAGCCTATGTTAGTAAGAGAGTTCATGAATCATAAAAGATAGTAAGATTAACCCCGTTACATACCCAGTCCAGCCGTCATTCGAGGATGAATGATCCTAAGGGACAGATAATGTAACACTCCAAAAAAAAAAATTGAGCCAAGACTCGAACTCTTCTTCGTTATGAGTCGGATTTTACCAAGGAATTTAAAATTTATTAAGTTTAAAGGTCAGGTCAGTAGATATAGCACCTTCAGTTCCAAAAATAATAATAGAGAATTCATTCAAGTCATTCCTTAGTTCTTTTAAGTTTTGAGTCAACTTCAAACAACCATAACTTTAAGTACAAGATGAGTTAGGAGACCCATAAGACATCAAATGAAAGGTCTTGGAATCTTCTTTCAAATGCCGCCGAGTTTGTTAATTTTTGAGCTCGTATGAGGGAGATATGCCCGTTTGAAGTCGGGCTATCCAAATAAGGAAAGTTACCCAAAAATATGAAGGGTATTTTGGTCTTTTCCTTACCCAATCAACTTAAAACGAATTTTAATAATATTTTGGGGACAAAACTGATTTGGGTCAGTTTTCATAAATCCTAATACACTTAGGGTTTTAGAAGTTCATTCAAGTCATTCCTAAGTTATTTTAAGTTTTGGGTCAACTTCAAACGACCATAACTTTTAGCACATGATGAGTTAGGAGACTCATAAGATATCAAATGAAAGATCTATGAGTTCTCTTTCCAAAACAATTAATTTTTCTAATTTTTGAGTTCGTATGACGGAGATATCCCCATTTGAAGTCGGGTTGTCCAATTAAGGAAAGTTACCCAAAAATATGAGGGGTATTTTTGTCCTTTCCTTACCCAATCAGATTTAAACATTTTTGGTAAGGTTTTAAGAGTCTAAACTGATTGGAATCAGTTTTAGTGATTCCTAAAATACGCTTAGGGTTTTCAGAGGAGTTCAAGAAGAGAAAAGAAGAGAAATGAGGAGAAAAGAGGGAATGTTCAAGGTGTTCGTCAAGATTCTTAGGATTTTATCCTAAGAGGTATGTAAGTTTCCATAGTGTTGGGTTTATTCGCCCACACACTAATCATGAGTTTCTTTTACGAATTTCATCCATGATCTTGAGTATATTGATAATCTTGTTGAGTTCTTGAAGTTTTGTTCTTCGTTTTTTATAATGAAGTTCTTGTTGAGTTCTTGAGGTGTAAGTTGCGAATGAGTGTTATTCTTGGTGTGTTTTTGGTGTAGAATTTGTTGTAATTAGTTTCTGTTTAAGGATCCAAAATAGTTTGGACGAAATCATTCGAGTTTAGACGAGGTAGGGATGGAAAGAAATTAGAAGAAAGGTTCGTCAGATTCGTCTGGAATGTGGCTGGGGCGGTGCCCCTGTAGCGCCTGAGGGGCTCGCGCCCCACTCCTATTGTGTACCCTAGACCAGCCTCATTCACCTGAGGGATGGCGCGGTGCGCCACTTCTGCGCCAGGGACGTCAGGTCCTTTCAGCCTCCATTCTTCGTTCCGTATTGGATCTTTCAAAACATGTCTTCGTTCTCTTAGTGATTTTTACTATCCAACCTACATCCAATCATCAAGAAAGCCTATATATCAAGTAATGATCCTTGAATTCATAATTAAAATTCAAGGAAGAGTCAAGAGTAGAGTTCAAGAAAGTCTTTAAGTTAAATTGTTAATCGGTTGAGATCAACTATCGATTTGAGTAAAGTTTAATAAAGTCCCTTTGAATTTTTTCAACGAGTCTTGTACAATAACTCTTAAATTGTTTCCAAACTCGAGTAAGTGAGTATGAGAATGAGGAGAATGTATTCATGAGTCTAGATTATTATTGAGATCCTTGAGTCTAGTCGTTCATGCCCAAAAATTCTGCATGAACTAAATAAATTGAGTATCTTTGAGAAGAGTAGAAGTTCTAATTCTTCAGTATTGAGTTCCTAATAATTTTGAGATTTTATTTCTAATCATGGGAATAGTACATGTTACCCATGAAGGTCCTTGAGTTTAGTACTACATGTTTATAATTCCACATAGACCCCTCTGAGTCTAGCATTCTTGAGATTAGTAGTATCTTTGGGTCCATGAGTTCTGGAGTTGTTGAGCTCCAAGTATTGAGTTCTATGCATGGTTATTGAAAACACACATCCATAATTCGGCATGAACCCTATTTTAAGAAGTCTTTTTACAAATTGTTTTAAAACTTGTTTTAAAGACTTGAGACCTACGTTAAGGAAGAGTAGACCTGAGTTCATTTTCTTTAAAATGATATATGGGAACTAAGTATTCCTTAGAGTAAATGTTTTTACATTTAACATGAGAGAAAACTGAGATTTCCAAACGAGTTTTTAGTAGTTTGAGTACCATCTCTTTTAAGAGAAACATTTTTCAGTAATAATCTCAGAACACAAAGAGTTATGTTTTTAAACATATGAGCTAGTTATATTTTGGGAGTCATATTAAGCACTGATATGTAGGAGAGTTCAGACAACTCACAGTCCCCATAAACCTTGTAGCCAACATGGGTAGGAAGGGTCATTCTTTTTAGATGATTCCTTAATGCTTTTAAGATAGACTAGTGGATCCACTTAGTAGTAGGTTCTATACCCTGGAATAGTATAGAACAGTTCTGGCCGCGTGGGCTATACGTTGTATCATCACATAACTCATAGTGATGGCTGTCGGTTAGAGAATCTCCAACAATGTTATATTGTATTTTTTATATACAAACTGAGTTTTTATAGTATTCTTCAATACATTGAGTTATTATTTACTGTTTTAAAAGCATTCCATATATTACATCTTTTATTGTTGCTTTATCAAGAGTTTAGTATCTTATTGTTGAGTTGATTCTTATTTCTCTGAGTTGAGTTGAACTAGGTTTCACTGAGTTGATTATCCTCTTATTGAGTTGAGCCCTATTTTCTCTGAGTTGAGTTGAACTATTTTCTTTGAGTTGAGTGAGTGAGTATAGAAGAGGTAAGTATATTTATTTTCCATCTTTTCAAGCAGATGTTTATGCTTTAGAATTCCCCTTACATGCTCGTACATTCCATGAACTGACACCATTTGGCCTGAATCGTTTCATGATGCAGATACAGGTATTCAAGATCATCAATAGGCATTTCGATAAGGTCATGTGATATCCGAGTCAATTTTGGTGAGCCATCTTATATTTCGGAGGACTTCACATTTCTCTTACCGTTAGTAGTTTTCAAATGTCGTGGGTCTTGTCCCGATAATCTTTTGTAATAGTAGAGTCTTCATAGATAGACAGAGTTGAGGAGTTTTCTATATTTACTTTCTTTTGAGTATTTTACAGATCTTTTAAAAAAAAGGTTGTGTATTTGAGTTCAATGAAATTTAATTCAGTTTTTAAACTTTTGTATGCTTGAGTTAGTCTTCCGCTTATAGCCAGCCAGGATGAGGGTTCGCTTAGGGACCAAAAATGGTCCTTGAGTGCCTTCCACGTCCAGGATTTAGGCTCGGGTCGTGACAACAAGTTTCATTTTTACCAAGTGTTTGGTTCATTGTTTCCAGCATCATCTTGTATTTGGATTAAAACTTTATAAACAAAATTCTTTCCAATTATACCCTTGTATTATTATGAAATTGGGTTAACGTAAATAATTTCCAAATAATATTATTTTTTATGGCCTTCTAACTTACTATGAGAAGAACAATTTCGTTGTCATGATTACCTTTTTTCACTTAAATTATATGGGGATAAAAAATAGTCATTTTAGCAAATTGATCACTTGCAAAATGTCAATTTTCAATTTTAAAATAAAAAAAGATAAACTATCAACTTTTAAAATTGAAAACACGGTAACAATAGTAAAATTGAATAAAGCATCTACATTTACACATAAAAATTGCAAGTTGTAGTTTTGATATGTATGCAATTTTATAAATTGATCAAAATACAAATAATTAGAAAACCGCGCAAATATATATATATTTACAAATAATACATTCAATTGAGATCACAAACGCCATGTGGTGATATATTTGTATTTTTAATTAGTTAATGTTAAACAACTCATATTTCAAATATTGTATTAATTTGTATTGGATTTATTTAGTGACAAACAACTTTCTCTGAATTATTTGCAAGCTAATTTATTTAAATAGATTTACTACTAAAAATATAAAACATAAAATGAAGAAAATAAATAAAATAATTAAAATGATTTAACGGATATTTTTGTCTTTACATAGACTTATCCCATGGTATTATATCCTATGTATTATTAATACCTCCAAATGGAAGGTATTAGTAATACATCCTATAATACCATGTAAGAGGTATAACTAATCCATGAATTGGTTATACATAGGCCCAAATTCCTACCAAACATAGTACTAAATAATACCATACATAATACATGAACTATTTGTTTTAATGCGGCCTACCAAACGACCCTAATAGGTGTAGCTCACTTTACATTGAAAAATACAACTACAACTTGTGTTATTGTATTTTATTGATTTACTGGTTCATTTTTTTGGTTTTTCATGCCAATACATTCAATGTATTTATGTTCTTTGGCGCTATATCATTTTATGATGTAGGTTCAGGCACTCAGTTCCGTGACCAAGCACATCACAAGGATCCCTCCATTTTGCTATGCCTCCTTTCCACCAGGGCAAAGTCAGACGTATTAGTTTTTTTATGTTTATTTTAGTATTAAGGGTATACCGTGGCCTTATCTCGACAGATTTCTATCATTTAGTAGGGCTTCACAGATTTTGTCAGATGTCCAAACAATCGATCTTGTTTTCCAGAATATGTGTTTATAACTTTTAGTTTTATAAATTTATGTAGCTTAAATGTATAGTGATGAAGATTTTCTCTTTAAAGGGGTCATGCTTATCTTCATATTGTCTTCCACTTTGCTCAGTCTTTTTTACCATTTTATACTCATGTGTCATACTAGAACGTTCGATCGTACTAGCAATAGTGTCAGGTGCATACCATGTCCAAGGTCTCGGCTTGGGGAGTACCAAACATGATATTAGAGTATGGAGTTCAAGTGTTTTAGGAATTCTATGAAGTCATGTCTAGTAAAGTTCTAATTATGGCTGTGAAGCGCACCACACTTAGAATTAGGAGGCTACAAGGCATTTAAAGATTATTTCTTATTATTTCATACTCTAGTTCGTGGGGTAAAGTTTAGCTGTGTGAAATTATTCTAATATGTGCTTACCACTTGCTTCAAATCATGCCTCCAAAAAGAATGGCTATCTTGAGAACCCCTACCAATGTAGGGTACCTACTGGGACCTATGCTATACTAGTGTCTCAAAACTATGTGATACAGACTAGGAATGGGGTCCGTGATTCTGGCCAAAATCCTAGTACCGAGGTTCTACATGTGCCAACAGTTCCTGTGAGGGATCTTAGGTCATCTATTCAGCCTCTAGGAAATGATGCTACTAATGCGGAGTTTAGACAAGCTATTCAGATGCTCACGTAGATTGTAGCATCTCAGACTAGTCGTTCAGGTCCTACCGGCTCTAGTTCTCATGACTTCTTCGACACCTCCAAAATTCGAAAGTTCCTCACGATTAATCCACCTGTATTTACAGGGTCCACGGTTAATGAGGATCCTCAAAATTTTATTGAGGAGATTTAGAAGATTCTGAGGGTTATGCATACTACTGAAACAGAGGGTGTTGAACTTGCCTCCTACCAGCTGAAAGATTTTGCTAGTATCTGGTATGAATAGTGGGAGTTATCTCGTGATGAAGAGGCACTTCCTGCAAAACAAGATGACTTCATGGAGGCGTTTCTTGACCATTTTTATCTGCACGAGCTAAAGAAGGAAAAAGTGGAGGAGTTTGTGAACTTGGAACAAGAAAAGATGACTGTGAGACAATACGACCTCAAATTCACTCAGTTATCACGATATGCTTCATATGTGGTGTCAACAACGAGGGCTAGGATGTTAAAATTTGTGTCTAGAGTTGCAAAACATGTAAAGAATGAGTACAAGGCAGCATTTTTGGTAAGTGATATGGATATAGGCTGATTAATAATGTATGCTCAGCAGGTCAAGGATGAAAAACAAAAGGATAAAAAGGAATTTCAAAACAAGAGGGCAACGCCAACAGGTAATAAATCTAGTCAGCAGCGGTTAGGAGTTGGAAATAAGACTTTCTTTCACAAAGGTCCATCTGGACCTACTCCATCTTCGGCTAGTCCACCTGCACCTAGTGCCTACGACCGACCATCGGGTTCAGACCAATCATAATTTTAGATTTTAAAATTCTTAGTCTCGAGGAAATGGTAAATCATGGGTTCCATCATATCCTGTGTGTGTCACTTTTGGGAAGAAGCACGTGAGGTGTGTTTTATGGATGTGCTCAGCGGAGCCATATTCAGACGGATTACCTATCAGCAAGAAGCAAAATGGGGTCAATAGAGCCTAATCTTCTATTTTTGCCGCACCAACAAGTCATGGTACTACTTCAAAAACCAGTGAAACTCAGAATTGTTTGTATTCTTTGGGCAATCACCAGGATTTGGATGTTTCTCCTGATGGTGTTACTGGTATACTACAAGTTTTCTCTCATGATGTTTATGTATTGCTTGATCCTTGTGCCACTCTATTCTTTGTAAGCCCTTATATTTCCTAATAATTTGGGGTAAGCCCGGAACAAATTCTCAAAACTTTCTCTGTTTCTACTCTTGATGGTGAATCTATTGTTTCTAGGAAACTTTATAGAAATTGTATAGTTAATATCCTTCATAGATACATCATAGTTGACTTAGTTGAGTTAGATATGGTGGACTTTGACGTCATTTTGGATATGGACTGGTTGTACTCGTTCTATGCCACTGTTGACTGTAGAACCTAGGTAGTCACATTCTAGTTTCTCGATTAGCCAGTTTTGGTGTGGAAGGGTAGCCCAGTTGTGCCTAAAGGCAAATTCATATCTTATGTTATGGATAGAAAAATGATTTCAAGGGGTATATCTACCACCTATTCCAGGTCAAGGATTCCAAAATAGAAGTTCCATCACTCCAGTCAATTTCTATTGTTAATGAGTATCCCAAAGTTTTCCCTGAAGATTTTCCCAGAATCCCTCTTGATAGAGAAATAAATTTTGGGATTGATGTTCTTCCTGACACTCAGCCTATCTTCATTCCTCCATATAAAATGGCTCCTGCAGAGTTGAAAGAGTTGAATGAGTAATCAAAAGATCTCTTTGATAAGGGGTTCACTAGACCTAGTGTCTGCCCTTGGGGTACTCCTGTCCTATTCATGTGTAAAAAGGATAGTTCCTTTCGTATGTGCATTGATTATCGTAAGGTAAAAAAGGTAACTATAAAGAATAAATATTCTCTTCCCAACATAAATGACTTGTTCGATCAGCTCTAGGGTGCCAGGTGTTTTTCTAAAATATATCTCAGATATGGCTACCATTACCAAAAGGTTAGAGAATGTGATATTCTTAAGACAACTTTCCAAACCTGGTATGGTCACTTTGAATTTTTAGTCATGTCCTTTAGTTTGATTAACACACCTGCATGTTTTATCGAGCTCATGAATATGGTGTTTGAGCAGTACCTTGATATGTTCGTGGTTGTCTTTATTGATGATATTTTAATCTAATCCTGAAGTGAGGGTGAGGATGCCACCAATTTCAGAATCATGCTTCAGACACTTAGAGACCATGAGTTGTATGCTAAGTTTTCCAAGTGTGAATTCTGGCTAGATTCAGTTTTTGTCCTTGCTCCATCATTTCCAGTGAAGGGATCAAGGTGGATTCTCACCAGACCCACAACCCCGACTGAGATTAGGAATTTACTTGGGCTTGGTTGGTTATTACAGAAGATTCATGGAAGACTTTTCATCTATTATTGCTGCATTGACAAAGCTAACCCAGAAGATAGCTATGTTCTAGTGGTCTGAGGCATTGGAGAAGAGCTTTCAAGAGTTGAAAATTTGGTTGACTTCCGCTCGTGTGTTGACCCCACCAGAGGGAGGGTCTGGAGAGTTGGTATAAGGTGACTTTTGATGCAGAAAAGTAAGGTAATAGCTTATGACTCTAGACAACTTAAAAACCATGAGATGAACTATCCGACTCATGATCTTGAGTTAGCAGTAGTGGTGTTCGCTTTGAAGATTTGGCATCATTATCTCTATAGGGTACATGGTGATATTTTCACTAACCACAAGAGCCTGTCAGAATGAGTTGAATCTCAGGTAGAGGGGGTGGCGTGAGTTGCTTAAGGATTATGACGAGTTTTTTTTATCATCCTGGTAAAGCAAGTGTGGTTGCAGATGCACTTAGCAGGTTATCCATGGAGAGTCTTGCTCATATAGAGGAATGAAAGAAAAGTCTTACAAAAGATATTCATCAACATGCAAATCTAGGACTCTGATTCATAGATTCTGAAAATGGTGGTGCAATGGTTTAAGGTACGTTTGAATCATCTTTGGTTTTGGAAGTGAAAGAGAAACTGCACAATGACCCCATTTTGTTACAACTGAAGGAGGAGGTTTGCAACCATATGGTTATATATTTTGAATAAGGAGGCGATGGTAGTTTGAGGTATCAAAATAGATTATGTGTTCCAGATGTTGATGGGATCTGAGAGAAGATTACGTCTAAGGCGCACCACTCCAATTATTCCATTCATCCGAGCTCCACAAAGATGTACCATGACTTAAGAGAGATTTATTGTGGAATAACATACATAAAAATATTGCTGAATTTGTTGCTAAGTGTATGAATTACTAGAAGGTTAATGTTGCACACAAAAAACGTAGCGATTTGGCTCAAAATATAGCCCTTCCAGAATGGAAATGGGAGATGATAAATATGCACTTCATAACAGGTCTACTGTCTACTCGCCGTCAACATGATTCGATTTGGGTAGTAGTGGATAGGATCACAAAGTCAGCCCATTTCTTGCCATTTAAGGTGAAAAATTCTTCCGAGGATTAAGTTAAGCTAGGTTGTACATTCAGGAGATTGTCAGGTTGCATGGGACCCCCGTTCCATTATTTCATACAAAGGAAACTAGTTCTCTATTCACTTTTGGAGGTCTTTTTCAAAAACATTTGGGGACACAAGTGAATCTCAGTACCTCTTTCCACCCTCAAACTGACGGCCAAGGAGAGTGCACCATCCAGACACTAGAGGACATGTTGAGGGCTTGCGTTTTAGACTTGGTAACAAAGATGATCACTTACCTCTTATAGAGTTGTCTTATAATAACATCTATCACTCTAGCATTTATATGGCACCGTTTGAGGTCTTGTATATGGGAAAATGTTGATCTCCGATAGGTTGGTAGAAGTAGGTGAAGCTAAATTGTTGGGACCACATTTGGTTCATAATGCTATTGAAAAGGCTAAGGTTATTTGGGGAAGGTTGAGGATCGCATAGAGCCACCAGAAGTCATATTCTAATATGAGACGTAGGGATTTCGAGCTAGATGTGAGTGATTTAGAATACTTGAAGGTTTCACCTATAAAAGGTTTTATGTGATTTGGGAAAAAGAAAAAGCTTAGCCCTCAGTACACTGCTCGTTACCAAGTCTTGAGAAGAGTTGGGAAGGTTGCTTATAAGTTAGAGTTGCCTGCGGAGTTAGTTTCCATTAACCCAGTGTTCCATGTTTCCATGCTCAAATAGTGTGTAGAGGACCCTTCGCTCATAGTCTCTATAAAAAATATCAATGTGAAATACTCCTTGAATTATGAAGAAATTCCCATTCAGATATTGGATCGTAAAGTTCGCAAGTTGAGGACAAAAGAAATTGTTTCAATAAAGGTGTTGTGAAAAAATCAAAAGGTTTGGGAAGCTACTTAGGAATCGGAGGAAGATATGAAGGAAAGGTATCCTCACTTATTCACTCCCCAAGAGGGGTGTGCTGAAGGTAGCAATCTTAATTATTATTTGCAATTTTTCCTAAATTCATGTTCTGTGTTGTTTCGATCGTGTTCATAGAGAACGCATTTTTTTGGTGTTTATGTTTATTGCCATGTGTGATTCGTAGTTATGTTTTCTCTTGGTGGGCTGTTTCGGAACTTGCTTGTTATGGTGGTACCTATAAATCTTTAGAAAGCTTCATTGGTAAAAGTCTTATTCCCTAATTTTTGTGCATAAAGTTTTCCATTAGTCCATGATATTCATTCGAGGACAAATGACTCCAAGGGGAGATATTGTTACGCCCACGCTTTAAGTTTAAGAGGAGAAACGAGCTAAATAGGTAGACCCATCGGCTATTTAACTCCCTTAGGGGAAATCTCGTATTTTCATTTTCTTTAACCCCAAACAATTAAAAAAACCTTTCCTTTCAATCTGATTTCACACACTATTTCATCATTCAACATCTCTCTGTTCTTCTTCTCGAAAAATGACGTAAGAAATCCAAGACACGACTTAAACACTCAAGCCTAATATTCCTTCCCTTTCGATCACTAGTTCTCTAAGCATTTGAGGTATGTAGAACTACTTCTCTCATATATTACTTCAATTTTTATTACCCTCCAATTCGAATTACTCTCAATAGGTCTAGGGTCGAAGGAAATTTTCTGTCTTTATCAATTAATAGCGTTCTTTTTTGACAAGTTGCTAGAACTCTGGAAACAACTCACTAGTTAATGAATATATAATAAGCATTGTGAATTACATAATTCTGTGAATTTCTGTAGACTTGTGACTGTTGTACAACATGAAATTTATGGAATCTATAAAGTTTGTAAGTCAACTGTTAAAAACGGTTGGAATTTGGTAGAAACTAAACACTTATTCTATTGGAATTGTCATCGATCTGGGAACTAGTTAAAGGACGAATTGTTTTGCTTACGGTCTTTGTTATTGGTTTTCTGCTTTATATCTTGTGGACTATAGTGTTTGAATCTAAATTGTTGCCAAGGAATCATGCTGAAAACTCCAACTACTTGATATGAATGCCGAACCTTGCTAAAACCATCTCAATTTGCTTTTTAGTGTCACAAAGTGTAAATGTAGCTAGGACATGATATATTGAAGTAGTGAATCAAGATTCTACTATTGATTCTCCAAAAACTGCTAATTAACTATATTAGATTATAGATTAGGAGTGTACATGGTTAAATCTTCGAAATGAGCTGTAAAGTGGCAAACCTACGACATGCGCCTAATAAGGCTAAAACACGTACATGACCCGATAAGGCTAAAAAAAATTGGGTAAATGATCAACAACATATTTATTTTTTAATATGAGCTTAAGGGAGTTAGCTAGTTCACTGAGAAGGCATAAGTCTAAATGACCAATGCCCGAAACTACGTTTGCCGACCTAGGATAGAGATCCTTCCGCAAGCAAGTCAGGTAACTCTTGCTTTTATTCATGTGTCCCAAAAAGGGATAATTATGGATCCTTGCTAGCAAATCATTTCATGTCATATCCTATGCTGGGAAGGTATAGGATGGCTTAGTTGATTGGTCTGAGATCAGACTCCATGCGCTCACATGGTGGTTTATGTCAGTTCACAAGTTGATCCCATATATAGCTAAGAAGTTAACTCACATTATGTTGACAAATATGACTTCAACTTGTGTTATTGTATTTTATTGCTCTACTGGTTCTGTTTTTTCGTTTTGCATACCAATACATTCCATGTATTTATCGTCTTTGGCGCTACACCATTTTACGATATAGGTTTAGGCTCTCAGGTTCATGACCAGACACATCACTAGAATCCCCTCTTCTACTATTAATGAGCCTCCTTTCCACTAGGGGCAAGTTAGACATATTAGTTTTTTTTATGTATATTTTAGTATTAAGGGTATACCGGGGCATTGTCCCGACATATTTCTATCATTTAGTAAAGGCTTTACAAATTTTTTCAGATGTCCAAACAATCGATCTTGCTTTCCAGAATATGGGTTTAGAACTTTCAGTTTAATATATTTATGTAGTATAAATGTATTGTGATGAAGACTTTCCTCTTTTAAGGGGTCATGGTTATCTTCATTAGTCTTCTGCTTTCTTCAGTTTTTTAAACATTTTTATGCTCATGTGACATGCCAGAACGTTCTTTAGTACTAACAATAGTGTCGGGTGCGTGCCACGTCCAAGGTCTCGGCTTGGGGTGTGAAAATATATCTCCCTAAAAAAATAAGTAAAAATATCCATGTAATGAAGCATATTAAGTCTTATTAATATAATTATCATTGTTTACAAAAAAAAAGTAAAAATATTCTTGATCAATACACCATGTAATAGGCATCATGACTTTTTTCATTTTAGTTTGGAAAACCAATGCGATACTACTTTCTGACAATATTTTAGGGTAATTATTTTTGCTATTTGTTAATATTGCCGCTAAATATGTAATTTTATCGACAATTAAAACTGTGTAAATGTTTTTAAAGCCTATAGTGAAATTAGATCTAATCACAATAAACTAATATCACACAATCCATCACAAGAAACCGAAATAAGATAAAATTAGCTAGATCACTGATATCAGAAATCCATCATAAGAAGATAAAGTAACTGACAACACCCTAATTCATGTTCTACATATCCTAACTTTGCTTGTTTTTCCATGGCATGCAATAGTTTGTAAGAAGCTGTTCCAATCTAGCTACTATTTTAGTTGAATTTGAGTATTTAAAACCTTTACCGATATTTATAAAATGTCATTGGAACAGGCTTGTGGGTTTTTTTTCATTTTAGGTTATCAGCATGAGCGCGTCATCATAACCCTTGGGAGCATCATCATAACCCTTAGACTACGGATCTTTAACTTTAGGAATGAAGCTCACAATCACCTGGTAGTGTATTGAAAACCGTTAGCAAGTACATAATATGCAGTCAAACATATGCGTAAGTACATCCAAAGGCTTTGATCTAGTGATAAGAGTGCAACATATCTTGTGCAAGTTATGCACACATCAAGGTTCAATGTTTTAATCCTATCACAAACAAAAGCGGCCTTCTACATAAGTGAACAATATAGGGGTGGGACCATTAACCACAGTATTTCGAGTCATACACTACTAATCAATCCAAACACAGAAGAAAAGAACAGGAACCCAAGGACAAACATAGTTAGAAGTACAACACCTCTACTGGATTAGCAATCGTGAGCATTAAAAAATGTAACCGCCGATAACACTATAATTTCGCCTAGATTGTAACATGTGAAGACCACATGTTCTACTAATTTCTACCACAATGAATGACATTGATAACGAGATAATTAGAAATCGACCCTGCATATAAAGAATAGAAGACATGCTTGATGAGCAATGAAAATTAAGTATGCTAGAAGACAATCAATGTATACTCGGTTATCACCTTTATCAAATTTAAACATTAATATACACAAGAAACTTCACAAAATTTTCAATAGATGAACATCCGACTACTTGTGCACAACATATAAGCCAGAGAAGTCAAAACAAGCTAAATCAATTGACGATTGATATGACAACTCGTTCCAAATAAATTAAGTAATGTAAACTATTAATTGCTCACAATTTTTCTATGTATAAAAAGTAAAACCACAAGGTAATCCTTCATAGTGTAACATGATCAATTACACCCAAAATTTATCAGCTACCTACTACTAAATGATATCTCAAATGATAATACTATGGTGCGTAAAGGAAGAAAAGTATTTGTCATCACGGGAAAAAGAGAAAAATTAGGGAAAATGAAGGCTTAACTAACTCAATTTGTTGCAATATGGGCTTAACACAGTCTATTAAAGTTTTTATTGTGTTTCATCCCACTTCAAGTACATTCAACATAAGAAAAGAACTAGGGGTCGAAAAACTAAAATAAGATTTTGACATGACGTAAGTGATATGAATGGATCAGATTTAGTAGTGCCTGCTCTTTAAGACTCTGTTGTAACTTCCTCCTTGTATTTAGGTTATAGATAAGTGTTACCTTTTTCTTAGTTTATATCCAGGTTGTAGAAGTTGTATAGAATCTTATATATACTTTGTCACACCCCAAGGCTACCCTTTTGACGTAAACACAAGATCTAGGATCACGAGTGACCCCAAGCTAACCCTGAATCTAGTTTATAATTGGCATACTTAAGCAACTAAATAAAGAGATACTATGTAGAAGCTAAAACAAGAGATAACTAAAAGATGTGGATTATCCAAAATTGATCTGAATATATATAAAACTACTAAGAGTTCAAAGATACTGAACATTCACTGAAATCTAATACTATGTCTGAAAAGACTCTACTAACTAGAGTTGCTGGGACATGCTGATATACCGTGAGTTTATGGTATTTTTAATACATTTCACTTAGAAGTTGTATGTGTCTAGGGCTATATTGTATTAGAAATAATGTGTTTTGTATCATGTTTTCACGAAATAAGCTTGGAACGCAGTTGATGGAGATGAAAACTGAAATTATGCAGAAGTAGCCACTCACGGAATGACCCACAGACCGTAGGTCCTGTGATGTGCCATCAATGGGAAGGCATGGATGGATCATCAGATAATTCTGATCAATTATAGAGCTACGAAGCATCTGACGGATCATAGGTTGACCCACTATCCATACTGCACATCTGTCGATGAGTTCAGGGAGTTAAAGTTCCATTACTTGATGAAAAATCCTAAGTGTGGAGCCACGGAAGTGGACCCACGGACCATATGTAGACCCACGGTCCATCCTGCACGTCCATCGTTGATGATCTGAGTTTCAAAGTATTGACCCACGGAGGGTGACCGTAGATCGACCCACAGTCTGTAGGTCGTGTGATCGACAAAAACCGCATCTAGAATGCCCATTTACTTATTTTGTCTCATTATTGTTTAGGACATGTTTTTCTATAAATAGGGTATGTAAACCTCATTTTTGGGGGTTAGAAATTATTGTTTACTTTTAGTTCTTGGTATTTTGTGGAATTAACTTGCAACTGTAGCAATTTTATTTCCGAATTTCATTTTATAAGATTTTAACTTTGCAATTCAATTGGATATTTCGGGTTTCATCTACTCTAAACGTAAGTTCATGAATTCTAATTATCAAAACATGAATTGTGTTCTTTCAAGCATGAGTAGCTAAATTCACAACTAGGTTTGTGGGAACCATGAGCAATTAACAATATATGAATAATAATTAGGTAATTCTTGACTAGTGTTTATGCATGTATTGGTAATTCTTTCGCTTAGAAGTCTTTTTAACGAGGGCACGTGTTAGAAATCATCTCGTTGCTACTTGCCGGACCAAGGAGGTAGTTAATGAGAAAAAAATTAACAACAAAGATTTAGTGGATGCTATCTAATAGTCTAATGTCAATTGGTGCGAGGGTGAAAACTAAGCCATACATTGATGTGATGTCTAATCTGAGGTAAAGGTAAGGGTTAGTAAAATATACACTCGTAGTTGGACCAAGGTGCGTAGTGAAATTCCCTATTTGGAGGATCAATCACTTAGGGATACCTATCTTTCCAACTTTGCACGTAAAACACTAGGAAATGATTACTATTATTAGGATTACCACGTGAAGAGATTATGGGGAACACATACACCCTAGTTTCTCTCTCATATTGATAACTCAAAGTTTGAATCCTGCTCACTTGTTACTTAAATAACAATCGGTTATTTGCTTACAAAACCACCCATTTAATTACTTGTTTTGGAAATAGTTTGACTAAATAAATATAGTAGTGAGTTAAGTTTAAGTCTGAACCTTATTCCTCGTGGGATCGACCCCAACCTACAAGTTGGGTTCTTTATTTGACGATTACCGCTTATACTTCTTTAGGGAAGTTTAATTTGAGCGTATCACATTCTCCCAGCTAACTCTAGCAAACTTAAAATTGAAATAAAAGGTTGAATATGAAAGATATGTCTATTTTCTTCGAATTATGAGAACTCACCACTGAAGCTGCTAAATACGGATCAAGAATCGATCTATGCATGATCTGGATGCTGAGTACCTGAATCTACATCATTAAAGGATGCATCATAGAGTATGCGTCAGTACTTGTAATGTACTGAGCATGCATGATATAGATAATAGCTGGAAAAATACATAACTTGAACAAGCATATCTGAGCAATTACATAATCTGAACAGAAACATAGATACTGAAATATAACTAAAAAGAACTGAACGGAATGCAATAACCAAGTACTAATCATAAACATGACATGGTGAGACTGAATACTGAATTATAGACTAAAAGCCTAGTCAAATGCACTAGAGTTTGAGGGAGCTACTATTAACCAACATAAAACCACGTGAGCTAAATGCGGAGTCCGAAGTATACACCCCATCGAGAGGACACAATATACCTTGCTAGGGCTATAAAGGCATGACTGGCATGATCACTATTCCGATGCCCAAAGAGGGGACTTATAATCCTACGGGGGCACGTAGTTCTAGGACTGTGAGGGTACGCTGAACCCTAGTCCAACTCGGTGCTAAAACTACTCCCAACTAGAAATGTATTTGACATAACATAACTGAAATACTAGATAGCCCAATGTTCTGACATGCAAATCTAAGAATTCAACATTTAGGAACTTTCAGTGTAACATTTGAAAACTGGAGCATGTTTATCTATTTAACTGACCTAGCAAGTGTAATTCATGAACTAAGAGAATCTACACAACTAGGGTTCTGAGTTTCATACAAGGAACTAAGCAACTTTCCAAGAAAACATGATAATTCTATTATGAATACTATAATAGCTATATCACAACAATATCTAAGGGTTTTAAGGCTGGAACTAAAGAAAATCTCTTGCTTGTTCTTGAGCGTTTTGGTCGACTCTTTCTCCTCTTTTTGCTCTAAGGTTTTGGTGAATTTCGTGAAAAGTCATTTGTGGTAATATTTGACTAAAATATTAGGCTAATACTGAGTAAAACGATGTAGTTTAGGGATTAAATAATTAGGAAAACACCCAACTACCCCTAAGCTAAAATTCAACAACGACCTACGGACCCTGACTGATGGACCGTGGTCTGATCGACAGTGTTAGTCCGTTGATTAGTGTCTGAAGGCTGAAAGCTGGGGTTTGAACCATCGACATGGACCACGTACCGTGGTCCAACCTACAGTTCATAGGTCCTGGCGTGGTTCTAGATTTTCTGGGAATTATTGAGGTGACACCCACGGACCACACCTAAGGACCGTGATCCAACCTACGGTTCATAGGTCCTTTCGTGGTTCTATATTTTCTGGGAATTATTGATGTGATCAACCACAGACCACACCTATGGTTTGCTGTCCCATCCACAGACTGTGGGTAGCCTCTGTCGACCTGCAACTTCTGGAAATCTACATTTTTTCCCTTTCTCAAATCCGGGGTTTTACATTATCTCCTCCTTGGGAACATTCATCCCCGAATGAAGTCTAAACTAGTTGCGTATGGATGGTAGGAGTTGCAATCCCTTTAACCAAGTTCTAGAACTGAAAATCTAACTAAACTGAGTTCCAAGAATCATGCAAATATTCTGAAATGCAAGAACAACTAAAGGAAAAAGATACTAAGATTGGATCTAGGCAAGAGTAAACTGAGAGATTGGAGAAGAACTGTTAGGCTCAATAGAATCGGAAGGAAACAGGTGAGGATAATTGGTCTTCATGGCTGCTTCTGATTCCTAAGTATCTCCCTCCACGGACTGACTCCTCCACTAAACCTTCACTAAAGTGACTTCTTTGTTTCTCAACCTACGAACCCGACTGTTAAGAATCTCAACAGGCACCTCTTCAAAAGTGAGACTATCCTTCACCGCTACACTCTCTAATGGTACTATTGATGTCGGATCACCCACACAGTTCTTCAACAAGGAAATGTGAAAGACTGGATGAACCGCTACTAGTTCTACTGGCAACTCTAACTCATAATTAACATTACCAACCCTTTTCAAGAATTTGTAAGGACCTACATATCTAGGACTAAGCTTCCCTTTCTTACCAAATCTCATCACCCCCTTCATAGGTGATACTTTAAGTCTCTTTTCCTCACATCTGCATAGGACTTCTAACGACTGTAGGTTGTCTTTAGTCTATCTGTGCTGAGCTGAACTTTTTCCATAGCCTCATGAACTGAATCTGGCCCAATCAAAGCTGTTTCACCTACTTTAAACCAACCAATTGGAGATCTCTATCTACGCCTGTATAATGACTAGTACGAGGCCTTCTGAATACTGGAATGGTAGATATTATTATTGGAGAAATGTATGAGAGGTAGGTGATCATCTCAACTACCCTTGAAATAGATCATGCAAGTTCTCAACATGTCCTCTAAGGTATGAATGGTAAGCTCTGCCTGACCATCTGTTTATGGATTAAATTTTGTATAGAGATTTACCTGAGTACCAAGACCTTTTTGAAATGATTTCCAGAAATGAGAGGTAAACTGAGGAACTCTATGTGAGATGATAAACAAAGGAACCCCATGCAACCTGAATATGTCATTAATGTAGTGTAACGACCCAAAAATGAACTAGTGAAAATAAAGCCTAACGTGTGTGCGTTTGAGTTTGATGGTTTTTGATGTTGTCCCGAGTCATGGTTGAGGGATTTAGGGGTCAAACGTCAAGGTACGACTCCTCAAGGTCCTCTATGGGGTCCTTGAGGAGGACACTAAGTCTAACCCCCAAGACCCCTTGAAACAAAGAAGTTGGCCAAATTGTGGTAACCTGCGGAAGGGGACCACGCCCCGTAGGTCGATCCACGCCCCGTGGATGGCCTCTGAAGGTCAGGTCCCCAAAATTTGAGTCTTTGACCAGAACCACGAAGGCACAGGACGGGGCGTCAAGCCATCCACGATCCGTGGATGGGGAGCCGTTGTTTGGCACCTGTAGGTCTAGTTTGGTTTGGCCAAATGAGGGTGATGTTTGCATAATCAAGACACAACTTCCAATGCAAGTGTCTGCGATCGCACAATAGTAAAGTAACCCAACCAAGGGTTGGGGTCGAGTCCCAAGGGAGTGGGCTTGAGAATTAATAGAAAAATAAAATTAACTTCTAATTAGTCATAGCTAAAAACATTATCGAATGTAAACATGTTAAATCTAAGGGGTGACACAAAGATCAGTATTAGCAACCAATATAATCATAATAGTGACATATGAAGTTGAAGAGATGAGGTCTTTTGGATTTCCTTAAGAATATTTTTTGCATCATATTTCATTTAAGTATGGGAGTCTAATATTGTAATAGATATGAACAATCATGTGAGCTAATAGAGTCTGATCTTGGCACGATCAACTAAACTGATGGGTTCTATGAAGTTTTGATGATTGACAATGTGATATGAAACATGTAAGTCAACCTGGTTCATAGTTACACTGACTCAACAATTTGAATTTATAGTAAGATCACTTTTGAATAAAGAGAAGTGTGCAATAATCAAGAAATACATGATAATTTCGTGATAAACTTAAGAAAACACACATGTGTTAATTGAAGAGTTGGTGTTTGACTACAACATAAAACAATCAACAATTTTTATTTGAAAAAAGAGCCTAAAGTGGCATGGATTTTGAATTAAAGAAGGAGTCTCACTTGACGTAGAGCTCTGAGTCAAGAGATTTCGAGTCAATGTGGAGTTTGAAGGTAAGAAAAAATCTATGTAGAGTTATGCTTAAATAGAAACACAGTCATTTAGAATACTTGTGCACTTATAGAGCAAAAAGTACAATCGAAAAATTGACTTTGCAAGTGCTACTAACAGACTTAAAGAACAAATTGAAGAACGAGGTCATATTACATAGTTTATATATGTTGAATATTTACTTTAGAATTGTAAAGTTTTTACCGCAATAGTTTTATTAAAATACACCTAGCAAGCAAGTTAGGTCTTTTAATTAGGAGTTCTATTTGAATTTTGAATAAATATTATTTTATTAACTTTAGGAGTTTGGTATATATATTCAGCAAATCTTTTCTCTTAATTTAAGGTTTAGAAGTTATTAGTTTTATTATAAATTGATTCTTAGGCTGCAGTGAAATAACAATCAATCATTCAATCTTAATTCATAAGCTTTCTTTATTTTTATTCTATTAATATTTTTATTATTTTATGCAATTTCTTCTATTTCAAAACAAACAATTGGTATCTCTTGAGGGACATGGGAGTGAAGAGATGGATTCCGAAAATAGTTTTTCACTAATGGCTTCATCTGTTTTTGATGGTGAAAATGATCAGTTATGGGCTATGAGTAGGGATGGCAATGGGGCGGTGTAGGGAGGGGGCAGTGCGGATTGAGCTTAACCGACAAAATTTTTAACCCGCCCCGCCCTGCCCCACATGACAACTCTTTTCATTTTCAACCACCCCACTCCGCCCTGCATAGACCCGCCCCGCATGAACCCGCTCCGCATAATATTTTTAATATTTTTTTTTCTTGTTATGTTTGATACTAAAAATAAAATTCATAAAAATAAATTCATTTTTTCATTAAGTTGTATTAATTTAATAGGATAGTGACTTAAAATTTTATTTTTTAGAGGTCAATTGGGAAACATGTAAGAAATTGTATTATTTTTTATTGAACCATTTTCATTTATTATCTTGAATATTTTAGTAGCTTTAATGAAATTATCTTATTAAATAATGATCCATCACTCTTATACCATGTAAAAAGTTAAAAATAAGTTTGAACTCACATAAAATCACATATACCTGCAACCCGCCCTGTCCCATATTAATTATTAAAAAGCCCACTTCAATCCACCCCGCATTCGCCCTGCCCCACACACACTTAAACCCGCCCCGTCCCACATAGCCTTAAACCTACCCCGCCCGCATCCACCCGCCCCATTGCCATCCTTACCTATGAGAATGGAAACTTTCTTGGACATTCTTGATCTTTGGGAAGTTATGAAAAAGGATTATGAAATTCATCTGCCACCGAATAATCCCACCTTAGCTCAAATCAAGAGTCTGAAGGAAAATAAAACCAAGAAGTCTAAAGTTAAGGAAACTCTATTTGCTAATGTTCAACAACTATATTCATAAGAAATATGTCTCTCACATCACCTAAAGAAATTTGAGATTATCTTAAGAAAGAATATATTAGAGATGAAATAGTTCGAGGAATGCAAATATTGAATTTAATAAGAGAGTTTGAGTTGTAGAGAATGAAAGACTCTGAGACAGTTGTCCGATTGCTTGGTGTTGTTAACAAGGTAAGATTTCTAGGCGTTGAATTTAAAGATGCAAGAATTGTTGAAAAAATTCTTTTTACAGATGCCTGAAAGATATGAAGAATGTATAACTACCTTAGAAAATACATAAGATCTGTCCAAGATTACCATGGCAGAGTTGTTAAATTCTTTTCAGACATTTGAAAAAAAAGACTTATGAGGAAAGATGTTATGATTGAATGAGCCTTAGAAGCTAGCCATAAAATTCATAGCAGAAGTTAAAATTTGAAAAATTACCCACCTTGTTAACATTGTGGAATAATGGGTCATCCACCATTTAGAGGTTGGAAAAGGCCAGACGTGAAGTGTAGCAAGTGCAATCAGCTTGGCCATGAAGTAGTGATTTGCAAAAATAAATTTGATAATCATGAATTAGATGCACCTGTGGTCAATGAAGAAGAAGATCATCTTTTCTTTGCAACATGTATCTAAAGTAAGGTTTCAACAGATATTTGACTGATTGATAGTGGTTGCACTTACCATATGACTTATGACAATAGTTTGTTTAATGAACTAATGCCTACTGAAATATCCAAATTTAGGAACGGAAATGGTGACCAGATTTTTGTTCAAGTACAATGAACTGTTGTCATCAAAGAAAATTTAGGTATTAAGGCAATTTTAGATGTTCTTTATGTACCTGATATTGATCAAAGATGATTGAGTATTTGTCAGTTAGTAGAAAAAGGACACAAAGTATCCTTTGAGAATAAGCATTGTTTTGTCAGTGATGATGCTGAAAAAAGTTTTAAATATTAAGATGATAGGTAAAGAATTTTTTATTTTATCCAATGGATTATATTTATGTAGAACATAAAAAAGATCACAGGCTGTAAAAATTAGAAGATGGTCCTCCAATGATAAAAGAACAAGCAAAATGTGAACATGCTAGGTTTAAATGAACTTTCAATGTTTCTAAAAGAATTGAAGCAATGGAGGAGTTATCTATTTTTTAGAAAAATAAAATGAGTCAGTTTAAATTCAAGATGCAAATGAAGAAGGAAGATATGCCAAAAAGATTTAGTACTCAAGAGTTGCATTCCAAACGAGAAAGTGAATTTAGTTCACTACAAACCCATATATGAATCTGCAGATTTATTCGCAAGGTCACTTTCGGTTACCAAGTTTGGAGATCCCAAGATAGAAGACGTACAAAAAATTTGCAATTTCTAAACCAAAGTGGAGTCTTGAATATTTTCTTTAGAATTGTAAAATTTTACTGCAGTAGTTTTATTAAAATAGACCTAGTCAACCAGTTAGGTCTTTTAGTTAGGAGTTAAATTCATTTTGAATAAATAGTATTTTATTAACTTTAGTAGTTAAGGTATTTTTTGTAGATCTTTTTGCTTAATTTTAGGTTTAGAAGTTATTAGTTTTATTATAAATTGCATTCTTAGGTTGCAGTGAAATAACAATGAAACATTCAACGTTAATTCATAAGCTTTGTGACTTTTTATTCTTTTAATATATTTTTTCTTTTATGCAATTTCTTCTCTTTTAAAACCAACAATATATTAGTAGCTACTCATTGAGTTGTAATGTTGATCCATAACTAGCCCTTAAAAGAGGCATGAAAGAATGATTTTCCCTAACCAATTTCACAATTCATAGCATACGTTGACAAACATGTGCTCATCATTTATACTTATGCCTTCTCGATTAACCATTTAACTCCTTTATGCTCATGTGTTCATGGATAAGCCCAAAGTCTCGTGTTCATAAAATTTTTGGACCGTAGTTCATAAATTTAGTTCATGTCATCATGTCATAAGGTTACATATCATGTATAATAGTTTTGCATTCATGAGAGTCATCTATCATATCATAATATTGTAGTCAAAGAAACATATGATATCATCATTAAATTTACATTTGGGGAATTTCATATATCTTAATTCTAGGGTTTATAACATAAGAATTTTCAAGAATTCATCGAGAAAACATCAGGTAACCATTAAGAAGTTATTAAAAAGTCATAAAGAAATTATTAGACTTAGTTTTCAACATAGAAAATGTTACTTTCATAATAATTCATGATTTCATGAAGGAAATCTCATAAAACTCATGGGGGGTAAGAATATTCATGGAAATAATATGCTTTCACGTAATGACCTGAACCGTTGTTATTCAATATTGCCTCGTGCGAAATCCTGAAAACTATTGAAATATATTGCCAATTTAAATTTTGATGCATGATGATAATTGAATAATTTGAATTGATTCAGGTTGACATCATCCCACCATTGAGGAAATAATTCCTCTAAGGTGGCAGCGCTTACCTTATTAATGATAATTTAATGATGGTTTTTGGGTGTTGTCCTGGGATAGGTGATTGGGGGTAGTAAGTTTATCATTAGAAATTATTCAAGAAAGAATTCTCTAGGTAGGTGATGGTTTTTTGTCTTCCCGTTTACGTTAAAGGTGCTTGTCATCTGCGTCGTTGGTATTGCATGCATGATATGTGATTTGGGAAAAGGAAAGAACATGATTTGTAATGATAAATATTGTCAATCACATGCAATGAATGTGTTTACTTTAGTGTACAAGTGTGATTATGATTTTTGTTTGAAGGTTGGCACGAGTACCATGCATGGTATAGGTTATCCCATGGTTGGCTTGGATACCACACTTGGTATATACTAATGGTTGGCTCGGGTACCACGCTAGGTATGGGGATATCAATTCATTGTTGGCTCAGGTACCATGCAGATGTATACTAATAGTTAGTACGGGTACCATGCCTGGCACACTAATAGTTTGTGTGTGGGTTCCATGAGAGAACCGAGTTTAATTCTTTATAATATGATTGCTACATATTTTTTTGTTAGCAGAATGTGTTAATTATTGTGTTATATTTATCATATGTTGGTCCTTCAGAGGTTGGGTTGGTGTGTTTAAATGCAGTGGTGGTCTTTGTGTAGGCCAGGAATGTATACTAAATATTGTAGTGATTTTTAGGGATCCTTGGAGCTCCGGGTTATATGGAGGGTATGATGGACCTGGTATGTCTTGTTGTAATGTTTTGGATCATGTGAATTGTGACTTTTAAATTTTGGGTGGAGACCTGGAGTAAGGGTTATGTTTTTGACAGTGGTTATGATTGTACATCATTTGTTTTAATAAATTTGTGAAGGGCCTAGGTGGTGGCATGGGAACTGGAGACGATTTGTAATGTGGTTAATAGAGCTAATCACAACCTGATATTCAGAAAATCTATATGTGGATAAGATTATTATAAAGATCTCTTTTTTAAACGAAGAATTAATATTATTAAGCATGAACTATATCAGAAGTACTAGTTGATTCTTGAGGTTCATTTTGATCAATTTTAGAATAATCCTTTATCTCGCTTATAATTAGCTTAAATCATGACATTTAATTAGCACAAACTCCTTCCATGTAAAATTATGAATGAAATATAGACAAATAAATACTAAATGAATATCAAAAGACATATATTAGTTCTAAGATAATGAAATTGTATTCTCACAAACTCGTAAGAATCTGTATGTTTTTCAATTTATGATCTTTGACAAGTTGTAATTCATAGAAATTTTATGGGCTTCCATATATATTGTATGAAGAATAATTGTATGTTGATTTCTATCCTTAAAAGTTTGACCAGGTTAAAGTGATATGCTAAAATTTAAAGTTAATGGGTCTAAACGACACCTTACAAAGTATGTGCTGTTACGTATATATATTCTAATGTAATTTCTAGTTTAATTATGAGTAAAATTAGAGTTATCTAAACTTGTGGCTATAATAAATAAGGGTTTATGATCCCCAAATCTTTAGTGTTTACTTTCTTGCATCCCATCATTGGAAAGGAACATCTTTATTTGGAAGACTCACAATCAAAAGATGGAGAGTCACTGTGGCGTTTATTGATTCATGTACACTTTGTATCTAGTTTTATGTCCTTGATTATTTGACATGATAGATCTCGAGAAAAGATGATGGTTTGCATTTTTTAAAGTGAATTCTAATAATTAGTTTCAAGAGCCTATATCTCGTTAAATCTTTGAGTTAATTTCAGTTATGACATAACAAGAACTTTCATTATAATTTATGTTTTTATGTGGTGTGAATTTTCATTTAGTAGGGTTATTAATTATCCTAATTATGATATATGTTTTCAAAATAGGGAACTAAAGTTGAACATTCATACAATTTAGTATTAATTGAATATCTTGTTTATTAAGACCATTCTATTGCCTAAGTTATTGTCATAAAAAATATATTATTTTTTGGTCAGTATTTAATATTAAAAAAAGTTGGATCAACAAATTTTTTGGAAAAAGGGTTTTTCCACTTTAAGATGTATTTTTAGGTTAACGCTTCTTTGAAGGAAAGTCTTGGAATCTGAAGGCTACAAAACAGCCTAAATCAATGGCCTTCCTAGGAATTCAATGAAGCATTATCCCTAATTTTATTTATATCCATCTCACATTAACTTATAATCATAGAGTCATTTGAATTCCTTTGAAGAAATTTCAAGTTTTGTTCTTTCAACCCCTTGTGTAACGAATGCCACACAATACCCAAGCCAAGAAACCGGGTGATATCAGTATTCAATTTCATTAAGGGTCCGAGCATATCCATAGAATATCATTATACATGAGAATACATCTAAATATGAGAGCAAAACATAGTTAAAATCATTTGAAAAGAAAAGCCTTACAAAAGAAACACTTTTCATAAATGTAAGCCATATAATTGAAATCAGTGACAAAGGACACAAAGGTTCAAACTAAAGCATAACTATCTGTCTATCTATTTCTATTTATGAAGCCTCTAAGCATAAATGAGTAATGTCTATGAAGAAAATTCCCCTGTATACCTTTAACACATAAGGATAAAGTACAAGAAAGTTGTAAACTAAACATCTAGAAACAAAGAGGGGTTCACCAATAGCAGAAGATATAGAACCTAGGTAGCACCCTGACATGTCTGTGTACCACAGCCTACATCAATAAAAAGTGGCAGGGCCCTGACAAAAGGGATGTAAGTATATGTCGAATAGTATTGTATGCAAAATGGAAGAATGAAACATGAAAAACATATCCAGATTAATAGAAGCAACCAATTACCATATTCGTGACATATGAAGGTTAAGAGATGAGGTCATTTGGAATACCTTAAGGATATTTCTTGCATCATATTTCATTTTATTATGGGAGTCTAATTATGTATTTCACAGAAACCATCATGTGAGTCTTATCTCTGCCCAATCACCTAAGGTGATGGTTTCTATGATGTTTTGATGACTAACAAAGTTACATGAAACATGTAAGTCAGCCTGGTTCATAGATACACTATCTGAAAAATCTGAATTTTTAGCAAGATCACTGTTGAATTAAGAGAACTGTGCAATAAACAAGAAATGCATGATACTTTCATGATAGACTTAAGAAAACAAACATGTGTTGATTGAATAGTTTGAGTTCTACTACAACATATAAGAATCGGTGAGTTTGATTTGTAAAAGAAGTCTAAAGTGGCAAGGAAATTGAATTAAAGGAGTCTTACTTGAAGTACAACTCTAAGTTAAGAGATTCGAGTCATTGTGGAGATTTAAGTGAAGAAATACTCTATGAAGAGTTATGCTTAAATAGAAGCAAATTTATTTAGAATACTTGTGTACTTACAAAGAAAAAAGGACAATCGAAAAATTGATGTTGCAAGTGGTGCTAGCAGATTGAAGGAACATATTGAAGAATGAAGTATTACAGAGTTTAGGTATTAGGAGTTTTTCATTAAGTTATAATGTTGATCCATAGCTATCCCTTAATAGAGGAATGAAAAAAGGATTTTCACTAATCAATGTCACGATTCTTAACCTATGTCGACTAACATAGTTACAAGCGCTCATCATTTATACTTATGCCTTCTCAGTACCATTTAGCTCCCTTAGACTCATGTGTTCATGGGTCTGCTCAAAGGCTCATGTTCATAAATTTTGAGGACCATAGTTCATAAATTTAGTTCATGTCATTATGTCATAAGGTTATATATCATGTATCATAGTTTTGCATTCATAAGAGACATATATCATATCATAATATTGTAGTCAAGGAAACATATAATAGCATCATAAAATTTATATTTGGGGAATTTCATAGTTCATAATTCTAGGGTTTATAATAACCTTAAAATTTTCAAGAATTCTTCGAGGAAACAAGAAGTAACCATTAAGAAGTCATTAAGATATTATTAGACTTAGTTTTTTGTGATAAAAATAATTATTTTATTATTCATTCATAATTTCATGGAGGAAATCTCGTAAAACTCATGAGGCTAAGAAATTTCATGGAAATAAGATACTTTTATGTAGCTATCTGAACCATCGTGATTCAAGGACACCTCGTGCAGAATCTCAAAAACTCTTGAAATATATTGCCTTTAAAATTTTGGGTGCACGATGAAATTTTAATAATTAGATTGGATCTGGGCTACCATCATCCCGCCATAAAGGGATTAATTCTGTTATGGTGGAAGCATTATTGCAGTATGTCTGTCATTTTAGCAAAGTCAGTGGGTGCAGAACTCAGAAAACATGAATTCTCTTATTATTTATCCTACTCTTCATTAGAAAAATTAGATGAGAGTTACTCTAAAAATTGTGGTGTTTGTTACACAAGGGGTTGATAAAACAAAACCTGAAATTTCTTTCGAGGAATTCAAATGACTCTAAAGCTTCGTTGAATTCGTACGATGGCCATCAATTTATGACGTTTTGTAGCCTTTAGCTTCTAAGACTTTCCTTAAAGAAGCCTTAACCTAAAACTACACCTTAAAGTGGAAAAAACCATTAGCCACAAAATTTCTTGATCCAACTTTTTCTTTTATATATCAAAAACTAACCAAAAAAGAATATATTTTCATGACAACAACTTATGCCATAGAATGCCTTAATAAACAAGATCTTCAATTAATATTAATATTTATGAATGTTCAACTTTAGTTCCCCATTATGAAAACATATAACAAACTTGGGGGATTAAAAAACCAACTAAATCAAAATTCACACCACATGAAAACATCACAAAATAATAACGAAAGTTCTTGTTATGTCATAACTGAAATAAACTCAAACATTTAACGTGATATAGGCTCTTGATACTAATTATTATAATTGAACTTTAAGAGATGCAAACAATCATATTTTCTCAAGATCTACCATGTCAAATAATAAAGTACATAATACTAGATAAAACGCGTACCTAAATCCATAAATGCAATATCGATTCTCCATTTTTTGATTATGAGTCTTCCAAATCAAGACATATGTCATTGTATCCTTTCCAATGACGGGATGCAAGAATGAAAACCCTACATGATTTGGGAATCATAAGCCCTTATTTAAAATAGGCAAAAGTTTAGGTTGCTCTAATTTAGGTCATCATTAAGCTAGAAATTACATCTAAATATCTATACATAAGAGTATATACTTTGTAAGGTGTCGTTTATACCCATTAGCTTTACATCTTAGCAAATCACTTTAACTTGGGTTGGACATTTAACGACATAAAGCAACATACAATTATTCTTCATACAATATATATGGAAATCCATAAAAAAAAATTATGAGTTAAAACTTATCAAAAATCATATATTGAAAAACAGCCGGATTTTTACAAGTTTGTGTTAATCTACATGACCAAAATTTTTCTTACTTTTCTTAAACTCTACCTAAGTAAACCAAGTTGTCTAACGTGTTCCAATGATGAGGTAAGGATAGTAAAGTAAGAACAAAATATTTAACGTGGAAACACCAGACTCAGAAGGTGTAAAAACCAGGACATGTTCTTCAAACAGATTTACCCCTAAATTCCCTAAATATCAATGAGCCTTGACAAACAAAGAGATTACAAGAGCATATGTAACCTAAGGATTAATCAACTAATTTCTATGCTAGCAGAAACCTCCAAGGTGTGTTCCCAAGTCTTTGAGTTGCCCTCAACTTGAAGACTAAGATTATATATTGATGAGTCCACAAATTGGACTCATTCAGGGTTATATTTTAATAGAAATTGTGTCCTCAATTCTTATTTTATCTCAATATCTGATTAAAACCCTTAAGTTTCAGGTATTTGAAGTTAAAGAGAGCATGGACACTACGTCACAAAAAAGAAATGAAAAGGGCTGAAAAGAACGAAGAAATGAAGGCCTGAGGATCACCGAGTCCACTTGGCTAGTCACCGAAAGGTCTTACTTCGCCTTTTGTTCCAGTGTGCTGAGCCCTGAAGAAAATGATCAAGTCGGTAGAAAAAGGGAGCAGTCGACGCATTGCCGAGCAGTTCTGCGAAGCAGCACCATACCGCCCAATGGCCCAGAGCATGACGATGCTGAAGGTTGGTACAAGACGGCGATGAACTACACCAACTAATGACGCCGGACGATCCTCTACAACACAAATATCTGATAACTATAAATACTAGTTAGAGTTTTAGTTTTAGTGTGGGACTTTTTATTATCATTTTTACTTAGAGAATAGTACATTTTGATATTTTTGCTCTATGTTTGAGAGCGTTTTGGTAACTTGAAGAAGAAGAGGGTTTCATCTCCAAGGAGTTGGACTTGGGTCTCTTGATTTCTTCATTCTTAGCCTGTAACAAGACTTAAGTCTTCATACACATTTGAATGCAAGCTCATTTAGGTATAAATTTCTATCTCTTGATGTGTGGCTAAAAACCCTCATTCTTGGGGTGTGATTTAGCGAATATGGGTTAAGATTGTTGTTGGGTCTTGTTTGCTGATAGTTTAGATGTAGTTTAATGGTGATTTCTTCTAGTAGTTGTGGATGAATTTAACAAATTTGTAGTTGCAAATACAAGTTTATTTATGCGTTTTCGGCTTGCTCGTGAGAGAATTCGCGAAACCAACACCACTAGATTGATGGCCTAAAGAGTGGGTCGACATGAGGTTCAGCTCGAGGGAGTGAACCCTAGTCCCATACCCTAACACTCAGTTTGAGAGAGTGAGTGGGGTAAGGTGTAGGATGATCTTCATGCGGCAAGTGGGTGTCCGAGAGGAACCTATTTCAAACGGGGTAAGTTGCTCGAGAGAGAACTTATTCCCACATAAAGTTTAGCCTAGTCACTATTACTCTATAAATTTGCTATTGCAAGCATGTACCCAATAATTCAGCTTAACCCATATTCAAATCCCCGCATTGTTAATTAACACTCTTGTGTCCCCCCCACTTTAATTTAAAATATTTTTACTCGTTAATGTCTTCAGCTACGACTAGTTAGAATGAAATTTTATTTTTCTATAAATTCTCAAAACCACTCTATTGGGATGATCCCAACCCTTTGTTGGGTTATTATACCATTGCACGATCGTAGACACCTGCATTGGAAGTTGTGTCCTTGATTACGCAAACATGAAAATGGCGCCGCTGCCGGGGAGTGGTGGTATTTGAAAATTTTTAGATTAGTAGAAATTTTTATTCTTCTTAGTTGTAGTTTACTAACTTCATTTTTAGTTTGTTTTGGTTGGTTTGTCTGTATCCAAGCAGAGGAAGCGAGCAGTACTCGGGAATTAATGGACTTTCCTCCATTGGAGGTAATGATGTTCCGGGATCGTATCCTTACCTTTAAGCAATCAGAAGGTGAATGGATCCACAAGCCATGGGCAAGGTTTAATGACCTGATCACTCAATGCCCAAATCATAAAATTCTTGACATGGCACTCCTGGACTGCTTCTACAGAAATCTTGGTCCCGAAAACAAGAGGGTGGTCAACCAACTCATTCCGTGAGGCCTTGCAAAATAGTCATATGTGAAATCAGCCCAACTGCTTAATCAAATGGCTGAAACGCACCAAAAGGTAGGAAAATACTTCATGTTGACTTCCCTAATGACTCAGATTGATGAGTTGGCCAAAAAGATGCTGAAGATCGAAGTCCAATACAGAAGGAAGGATAAAAATACATCCCTCCTAATGAGCGAAGAAATCCCAAGGACAATGAGGTTAAACACCTTGAGGGCATGCTCTTAATCATTCTCCACAAGGTAACTGAGCAAGATAGAAAGAGGGAAGAAATGACCGAAGACATTGAAGGGATGAAGCAATTGATTTGGTCTCAATCCAGAGCTTTCCAGCTACACTCGCAACAAAATAGGGGGTTGCCTATTGATACTATGGCTAACCCCAAAAATGGAATTTGGCAGCTGACATGCGTCGTGCTACAACGTTATCTAAGGCGCTGTTTGGGAGGCAAACCAAAACCTTTTTAAATTCTTTATTGTTGTCTCAGAAATAACGGTGTGTTGAACGTACATGTTAAAGTGGGGAGAGTGAGTGGAAATTGCATTTGGCGAGTTAACAGTTCCATTAAGCGAATCGCCGAACAGGTTGGCGATCACGATGGAGGCCGCTGTTTCAACACTAACTTTGACTGAAGGTTCTGTAAAACTCAGTGAGCCAAATGACCACTCGGAGTGTCGCCGATTGGATCGGCGAGTGCGACTAATGTCGCCGAATGGGCACGAACTTGACGGTTTATAATGGCTAAAAGTCCTAGAATTTGAAAACCTTCACTTTCCCTCACTCTTAATCTTCACTAACTCACACCAAGGTAGTATTTTACCTATTTTAGCATTATAATAGTATTTTGGTTAATTGATTTGTGCTCAAAAGTGGATTCCTTTGCTGCCTAGCTTTTCAATCACATTTTAATCGGCATAAAAGATTAGTTCTTCGAACCCCAAGTTTATTTTTGAATAGTTTGTACTCCTTTGCAATGATCGTATCTTATCGATGTGTGCTGGGACTCTCTGATAGGAATAGAATGCTTAAATGCCTATTTAAATAAGAAAATCTTGCTCGTATTGATTTGATAGTCAACTGCTCATAACTTGTGTGTTTTTAAATGAGTGAAATTATATTGGGGTGTGCTTGCGTGCTATTTAGATCGATTGGGTGTAATCTGAGTAGCCATTGTTTGTGCTAAATAACGAGAACTGCTCAATGATAGAGCGGGGGACACCACTCTTAGGAGCAAATATCGTCAAATGGCCAAATATGGAAAAATCCAGGAGAAACCTGAGTATCCTGGGGCATTGGGTAGTGCGGGTCTTGTTTGAATTCTGTTAGTACATGCTTTGATTTTGTTTTTGGGGCTTGCAGGATAGAACATGGGCACGTTAGGCCATTTGGCAAGCTGAGTCAAGCTCACTGAATCACTCGATGGTTCACCTATTTTCTTTATCTCGCGTTTAATTTCATATCAAGTTTGTGGTTTGAGTCTGTAACTTTCGGTGAGATGCCTGCCTTCGCCGAATGCACTCGGCGAATCACCAAAAGTACTCTTTATCGCTCTTTATTTGCCTCTTGAGACCCTTATGCACTGCAACTTTCAGCGGACAAACCCTTGCTCACCAAAGAGGATCGGCGACTCGCCAATCCATTAGGTGAGTTTTCTTGCAGAAGATTGCATGTGCTTCTACTTGATTTTCTCCTAACTCATCCCAATCCTTTGCAGATATGACTAAACCTAACAAAGTAGGTAGCAACACACCACCCCGAGGAAAAGAAAAAGGGATCACGCTCAACGAGGATGAAACTGCATCCAGGAACAAGGCCACTAAACTTTCCACAACTGGTGGGAAAGGAAAGGGCAAGGACAAAACCGTTGAGCTATCAGATGCAAGCTCCGACAATACCGGTTTTTACACCAATGACCCAACAACATATAACAATGTGAGTATGGGTTCAGATGAAGATGAACTGATGGAGGTACAGAGGAATGAACTACGATCTAAACAGTTAAACGACCCATCTCGGATTAGAAATCCTCGATCCACCACTCCGACTCCTCCAGCTCCAGAGCAGGCAATAGTACTGACACCTCCAGTACAAGGCCCCCCACCTAAATCAATGAATAAATTAAAGTTTGAGGGGCTGAGAACAATCATTGAGGAAAAATGGTTGTCCATAGATGGGGTGATCTATAGGTGATGAGTCCATAAATTAGACTCATATAGGGCTTTATTTTGATAACAATAGTGTCCTCGAATGCTTATTTTGTCTAACTATTTGATGAAAACTCTTAAGTTTTAGGTATTTGAAGTTTTAGTGAAAGCATGGACACTTAGGTGCAAAAAGTATCAAAAGAGGCTGAAAAGAACAAAGAAGCTGAAGCCCGAGCATCGCCAAGCACACTTGGCGATTTGCCGATGGAATTTACTTTTCCCTTTGCTCCAGTACGCGAAACCCTGAAGGAAAAGAATCAAAAAGGGGATGAAAGGAGCAGTCGATGCTTCACCGAATAGTTTCGTGAAGCAGACTATGCTGCCCAATGGTCCAGAACATGAAGATGCGGAAGGCAAGCACAAAACAACGATGAGACAGACGAAGGGCGAATCGCCGAAGTCATTCAGCGATATCGACTGACTTCGCCGAAAGATCCCCCAACGCTATTTTCTGAAGTCTATAAATACTGAACTTATTATTAATTTTAGTGAGTTGAACATTTATTTTAATTTCCAGAATAGAATAGTACCTTTTGGATATTTTTCTCTCAAGTTTGGAGAGGATTTTTGGGAGACTTGAAGAAAGAAGAATTTCATCCTCCCCAAGTTGGAAGTGGGTCTTCTCCATTCGTGTTCCTTTGCTTAAATCAAGGTTTAATTTCTTATACCCATTTGATTTTACTATCATTTTAGGTGTATTTTGTTATTTCTTGATGTGTGGCTAAAAATCCCATTCTTGGGGTGTGATTTAGCAAATATGTCTTGATACTATTGTTGGGTCTTGCTTGCTGATAGGTTAGATGTAGTTTAATGGTGATTTCACCTAGTGGTTGTGGTTTAATCTAAAGGGTTTGTAGTTGCAAATACAAAGCCACCCATGTGTTATCGGCTTGCAAGAGAGGGAGGTCGCGAAACCAAGACCACTAGACTGAGAGTTAATATCTCAAAAGGTCACTCAACTTTGAGTATCTATTTAGTAAAGTCATTAAACTTTATTTTGTATCAATAAAATCACTTAACTTAGACATCTATATCAATAAAATAACTCAACTTATCGTTTGTATCAATAAAATCACTCAAATAAATTTATTATTAAAAAAAATATTGACATGATAAAATAAATTATTTTTTTATATGGAATTAATAAATTAAAGATAATGGAGATTCATGCTACAAAGATTAATTGGTGTTATTTTCAACTAGAAAAAGAGTAAGTGTTTGGATGATGTTGGCCTGTTCGGTGGAATTGTGATTCAGGCTACAGAGATTGGTAGCGGTAGAAGCAAACATTAAATTTTTGGCCGGCGGGTGGTGATGTTGGGTTTTGATTTTTCTTAACATATTTGACAAATTATTTGAAAACATGTCTATTTTAATCAATAAAAAGAATCAGGCAAATCTCTTTTCTGAAATTCGTTACACAGTCATTTCTTCAAAGTGTTCCATTATTACTGAAGCTTCTTGTTTTAGCACTACTCCACCGTTTTTTCCTTTTTAACCCCACCGTATAGTTAGCTTATGTTGAAACTTGAAAAATAATAATTCAAACTTCTGCTGAAAAATAATTTCTGAAATTTGATTTTTTAAAAATATAAAGTAATATCATAAAAGTATTATCCGTAAAAATCTCTTCATGAATTTTCTAACATGGCATTAAAAAATAATTTATTTTGTCATGTCAATATTTTTTAATAATAAATTTGATAGACTGATTTTTTTGATATAAATATCTAAGTTGAATGATTTTATTGATACAAAACAAAGTTTAATGACTTTACTAGATAAATTGACAAAGTTGAGTGACATTTTGAGATATTAACTTCTAGACTGATGGCCTAAGGAGTGAGTCGACATGAGGTTCAGCCCGAGAGGGTGAGCCCTAGTCTCATATCCTAACACTCAGCTCGAGAGAGTGAGTAGGGTAAGGTGTAGGTTGGTCTTCATGCAGCAAATGGGTGTCCGAGAGGAACGCATTTGAAACAGGGTAAGTTGCCCGAGAGGGGACTTATTTCCATTTAAAGCTTAGCCTAGTCACTATTATCTTACAAATTTCGTTTTAAAAGCATGTACCCAACTACTTATCTCAACTTGTATTGCGGTCACACCCCAAGAACATTTCCCCATACTTGATTTTCTTGTTAATTTTTGCTATTTTTACTACTTGTGACAAAACCCCCAAATCGATTTTTGACACTTTCGTGTCACCCCCTTTAATTTACTATGTTTTTAATCGTTAATGTCTTTAGCTACGACTAGTTAAAGCTAAATTTTAATTTTCTATCAATTCTCAAAACCACTCCCTGGGACACGACCCGAACCTTTAGTTGGGTTACTATACTATCGACGATCGTAGACACTTATACCGTAGGTTAGTGTCATTGGTCACGATAAACATCAATAGGTATCCTGAAATCATAGAGTGCCTGAAATATCACAAATTCCAAATCTTCACAAAACCCCGTGGCTCGTATATACCAAACTGGGTTAGAGAATTCTACAATGCATACAGTGCATTGGTACCTCAACGGAAGAGGCTGGTATCGTCGTTCAAAGTAGTTTACTACGTGGTTGTCAGAGGAAGGAAGGTAGCTTGTGACAATGAGGCTATCAACACAGTGTTGGGTATGTCCAATAAAATTAATGGTCAGTGCCAGCACTTGATCAGAACAGAGAAGCTAGATGCGATGAAAAAGTGGTTAACCACGCTAATCTCGAATGATAATGCTCTGAAATAGTTGGCAGAAGGTATTTCGATTGAAAAGAAAAATATGAACATAGTTGCAAGATACTGGTTCGGGTTCATCAACAACAAAATTATGCCATCATAGAATGAATCAATCCTTCGCCTTGCCAAGGCAGCTTGTCTTGGATGTATCATAGAGAAGACCAAGATAAATCTAGGGATGATCATTGCCTCTGAGATCCATATGCGTGCAAAGCAAAGCCAGACATCTCTCCCTTTTTCGATATTAATCACTACATTGTGCGAAAGAGCTCGAGTGCCTAGAGATGCAAAGATGGATGTGGAATTGGTTGCCACTGCCTCCAGAAGGATGTGGAATTGGTTGCCATCGCCTCCACCAGTATCTGAAAGATAAAAACTTAATATCTTGTTTAACTTATAGTGTCAATGCCTATTGTGATGAGCTTACCTGTGAACTATGCATGATAGATCCTAGAATTCGCCCCGTTGGTCTGGTCAACTATGTGATGTTATCTCTTGATATGATCTTAGGCAACTTCGAAGAGTGTGAACCAATTTGGCATATACCTCTTTTGTGACCTACCTTGTGCGTGTGTGATTCTCTCTTGAACACCCCTTGAGACTTACTTTCCTTGGAAGAAAACTTGATGAAAACTAAACCTTTTCTTAATCCATCACCCATAATCCTCATGAAGTTGTGGTTAGTTTGAAAAGCCAACTTAGGCTAAAAAGCCTAAGTTGGGGGTGTGGTGAAAAGAAAACGAAAAGTCAAGAAGTGCAAGAGAGTCCCTCCTACCCATTTTTTTAAGGAAAATGGAATCCCTCCATATAAAAAAAAATAAAAAAATAAAAAAAAAGAAAAAGAATGAAAAAGAAAAGTATTGGAATAAAGTTGAAAAATGAAAGGGGGTTCCCATACAATTCATGGAAGGTAAATAATAGGATGACTTATAAGCACTGATGAAAATGATGAAGGAGTAAGGAAAGGAAGTATTGCGAGCACCACACCTCATGAGGATGAAAGTCATTGAGCCTAAATGACCATACCTCTGTACTCATCCCCATTACAAGCCTTGAAAATACATTTTTGATCTAGAGTGAGCTGAAACAAATGTTGATTGGAAAATACAGGCAAATCTATGGGTGAAAACATGCATTTAGTTCTTCTTTGTGAGTGTGAGCGTTGCATCTGATTCCAAAGCTTTAAACTGTGAAACCATTGTGTGAATATGGAATCATTCTTTGTGTGAGGGCAATTTGAACACTATAGTTGAGCTTGAACTTGCATTTGAAGCAAGTATTGTGAGTGTGAGATTCGTTGATATTGGTGAGTCACAACTTGAATCTTTGAGTACACATTTGATATTTGCATAAGTAAATTGAGTCTTGTTGTGTGCATTTATGATTAAGTCTCTAGCACTGTTCGAGACACTCTTGTTGAATGGCTGAACTTATGTTTGCTTGAGGATAGGCAAAAGTTTAGGTTGGGGATGTTGATGAGTCCACAAATTGGACTCATTTAGGGCTATATTTTAATAGAAATTTTGTCCTCAAATGCTTATTTTATCTCAATATCTGATGAAAACCCTTAAGTTTAAGGTATTTGAAGTTAAAGATAGCATGGACACTACGTCGCAAAAAAGGAACGAAAAGGGCTGAAAAGAACGAAGAATGAAGGCCTGAGGATCGCCGAGTCCACTTGGCGAGCCGCCGGAGGGTTTTACTTCGCCTTTTGTTCCAGTGTTCTGAGCCTTGAAGAAAAAGATCAAGTCGACAGAAAAAGGGAGCAGTCGGCGCATTGTCGAGATATTCCGCGAAGCAGTATCATACTGCCCAATGGCCCAGAGCACGACGATGTTGAAGGTTGGTATAAGACGGTGATGAACTACACCAAAGGGAGAATCGCCGAGTTGATCGGCGATTTTGACTAATGACACCGAACGATCCATTGCAGCACAAATTTGTGATAACTATAAATACTAGTTAGAGTTTTAGTTTTAGTGTGGAACTTTTTATTATAATTTTCACTCAGAGAATAGTAAATTTTGATATTTTTGTTCTAAGTTTGAGAGTGTTTTGGAAACTTGAAGAAGAAGAGGGTTTCATCGCCAAGGAGTTGGACTAGGGTCTCTTGATTTCTTCATTCTTGGCGTGTAACAAGACTTAAATCTTCATACCTATTTGAATGCAAGCTCATTTAGGTATAAATTTCTATCTCTTAATGTGTGGCTAAAAACCCCCATTCTTGGGGTGTGATTTAGCGAATATGGGTTAAGATTGTTGTTGGGTCTTGTTTGCTGATAGTTTAGATGTAGTTTAATGGTGATTTCATCTAGTAGTTGTGGATGAATTTAACAAATTTGTAGTTGCAAATACAAGTTTATTTATGTGTTTTCGGCTTGCTCGAGAGAGAAGTTGCGAAACCAAGATTACTAGATTGATGGCCTAAGAAGTGGGTCGACATGAGGTTCAGCTCGAGAGAGTGAACCCTAGTCCCATATCCTAACACCCAGCTCGAGGGAGTGAGTGGGGTAAGGCATAGGCTCGTCTTCATGCGACAAGTGGGTGTCCGAGAGGAACCTATTTGAAACGGGGTAAGTTGCTCAAGAGAGAACTTATTCCCACATAAAACTTAGCCTAGTGACTATTACTCTACAAATTTGCTATTGCAAGCATGTACCCAATAATTTAGTTTAACCCGTATTCCTATCACATCCCAAGGATTCCCTCTCATTATTTAGAAACCCTTTGTTTATTTTGCTGTTTTTACTTACTTGTGACAAAAATCCTCCCATTGTTAATTGACACTCCTGTGTCCCCCCCTTTAATTTAAAATATTTTTTACTTGTTAATATCTTTAGCTTCAACTAGTTAGAATGAAATTATATTTTTGTATATATTCTCAAAACCACTCTCTTGGGATGATCCCAAACCTTGGTTGAGTTATTATACTATTGCACGATCGTAGACAATTTCATTGGAAGTTGTGTCCTTGATTACGCAAACATCATATATTCAGTCCATAGATAACTGAACTATCAATATATTAAAACCACAAACACCAAGAAAACTTCCTAGAACCGAGACTCTGTGAAAGGACCTGTTCTTCAGTGTTCTTTGTTCAGCAGTACCTTGAAAAGTGTAACTCTCAATTGCCTTTTGGTTTTTTTAGTGCGTAAGTCAGTTGGATGACTTCACCTCTATTTAAGCTTTTACTTCGCCAGCCGTTCTACTTCCTCCAAGACTCTTCTTCAGTTAGTGAATGTACTTCCTCTAGGACTCTTCTTCAGTTAGCGACCCTGCTTTAATTAGAGTTCTTATGGCCATAAAATTACTTTACCTTCAATAGTCTTGATTAAGTAGAGGTCCTTCTTGAAACAATTTCTCGTGTAGCCATTCAGCCTTTTTTTCCCCATGCATTTAGTCATCATCAAAACAAGGTATATCCCCAAAAAATTCCCCTTTTTGATGATGACAAACTTATGCCCATTGTGTATGTACTTCTCTACTTACTACTTTCACCTAGTAACACTAAACCATTGAACACTTGGGTAAAATAGGTTAGTTTGGATCATAAATAGTGCATTCCCTTTATTTCCCCCTTTTGGCATCATTAATAAAAATGAAAATTATGTACAAGTTAATGTACTTGATAGAATCGATAATTCAACAATTCATAGCTCAAAACACTTATTAATTCGTATATCCATTAAATTCTAATCAATCAGTGAGGGAGGGAAATTATTGTCACGACCTGAGTCTATACCCCAATCGAGACACGGTACCTAGGACCATGAATGATCCCGGGCAAACCTTTGACTTTACATATCAGGCATATCATATGAACTATTGCGGAAACTCAAACATATGCTTAATAAGAATTCAATAAACTCCATGAGATTGCATTACTAATGTAGAAATAAAGCCCCTACTATTTTAGAATAAAAATATAGGTCTCCCAGGACATAACCCCTAGCTACCTCAAAATAAAGACAACATAAGGAAATGAGTTGACAATCTAAAACAATGGAGTCCCTAAATGAGGAGGGCTCATCAAAAGCTAACTGGGTGTACTTCAACTTCACTAGCCACAAATCCGAGTGTGAATACTGAAATCTAAATCATAAATGGATGCAACACATATAAATATGCGTCAGTATGTGGAATGTACTAAGTAAGTAAGGGAGGACAATACCATAATCACTTACAGAATCATGAACAATGCGATGAAATCAAATTTCCTAGATCATATGTATAGTTAAAGGGTTTAAGAGAAAACAGTTGGAGTCCATGACCAAGTATCATAAAAATCTCTTTTCAAAGGTACATATACATATAGTTTATTCTTTTTCATCAGTCTTTCATAATCATATATATTGAATAACATACTTCAAATGAACCATATACTCCTAGAAACATAATATAAAATTTGCATAATTGGGGAGTTTTTTATAACCGACATACACCATGTGAGCTCATGATGTCCAACATCTAACCTAGTTGGGAGGGCAACCCTATACCTTTCTAGAGTATAAGACCATATCATATCTATGTGGATCCACTAATCTAAGCCTCTCAGGGCCAGAAGATCAACTGACAATGCGGTGAAACAGAGTCCTACATTAGCGCGTAGTTTTGGGACTTGAGTTTTCTAAACCCCATCCTCTCGGTACTAAATTGTCCTAAAAAAATAACATATACACAAATAATGCTCATAGGTATTAAAACTACTTATCATCTTGAATCATATATGAGGCTAAGCTCAAATGTCATATCTTAAAATAACATGTATTTAGGTACTAATTCATATCATGCTTTTTTTCATGCTTAAAATCTATAAGGGTTTGAATGGCCATAAAAATCATGCTAAATCAGTACAATAAGGTTTCAAAATCAAAGTGGAACAATAAAAACAAGAGTTTATGAAGAAATATCTTAATTTCATAAAAAGCCTAGCTTTGCTTCTAACAATCTTGTGAAATTCTTGAGAATCAAAATACTTTAGGCATGAGAGATAAGGAATACTCTCATTGAAACCTTACATGCCTTAGTAGGGAATTTTGATGGAGAATCATGAAAGATGAACCGTAGTCTTGATGTTTTTGAGCGTAGAATTTTAGGAGTGAAAGAGAGGAATTAATTATGAAAAAACTAATTTTGTAAGCGTTAAGGGCTATTTAGATGACTCCCTGATGGGTTTTAGGACAAAAATACCCTTAAGAAATAAATAAAAGGAATCGAAGACTTGCGAAGGCAGATCCGAGTTGGTTGGTATGGAAAGTCATAGGAGAGGAAATCAAGATTTTATTCTAGTGGATAATGAGGTCTATATTCACTACATAGCGTGGAGCCCTCGCGGATCTGCTGCTAGACTAGAGCATCTCTAGTAAATCAGTCATAAATTTTTACTTAAAACTCGGATTGAAGTTGACCCTTATATGAACGTATGCGAAAACTTAGCCGATATAAGTTCTTTGAATTTGACTTGGTGTTAGAGGTCCCTTATGACCCAAATTCATTCATGATACTCTTTCTAAATTTGGTAAAGTGTAACACCCCAAAAATTTGTAACTTAAGACTCGAACCATTCTTCATTTGTGAATAAGATCGTATCGGGCGATTCTTAAATTTCCCATATGTGCAAATGTCAATTCTTTAGTGTGGAATGAATTTGGATATGAATTAAGGTCACTAGAATCCCCTAGCAAAAAGTTGAGTTGAAAGATTCCATACCGATTAAGTTTTGATGTAAGATTCTATTTGGGTCAATTTTAAATGACCATATCTCTTAGAATTTAAACAGTTATGTGGCCTATAACCTATCAAAATAAAGCTATTTGAATCTTCTTTCCAACGCCACCAATTTCCCAACAATCGGAGTTTTGAGTAAAAAGTTATGACTATTTTAGTAACCTGATACAGTGCAATGAAGAATTAGCCAATGCAAAAATATTAAAAAGGGTCGTTTTTGTCTTTTTACCTCTAAGAAAACCCTAAAAAAAAAAATCTTTACTAATTAAAGGACTAAACTTGTCAACTTTTCATCTTTTAATCCAACATTCACTTCTCTCTCAAACCTAAAGGCAAAACCCCAAGGAAAAATCAAAGTAGAAGACTTCCATTCAAGATTCTTTCAATCGTTTTCAAGATTCTTTTTCAAGGTAAGTCCTTCTCTAAGAATTCTATTATTTCCAACTCAAATTCCTCCATAAAATTATGAATCACTTATGAAAATTATAATTCTTGGCTATAGAGATTTCAAGAAACTAATTGAAGAATCTCAAGAAAGGTTTTCTTGATTGTTTTCCTTCAAGCTTGGGTCTCATGGCTTCTATTCAAGTTCTTTTTAAAAAAAATTCAACAACCTTGTTCTTTCAGATATGTAAGGCTATCATAGTATTGGACTAATTCGTCCTCACGCCCTACATCTACTTTCAAATCAATTAAAGAGTAATCTAGGGTTCTATCCTTAGATTTGAGTATACTTGAGATGAGTTGATTTGCAGTTCTTGAGTTCTTGATTCTTTTTGAAATTCTATTCCTAATTATTGAATTGCTATATGTTATACATTGAGATTCTTGAGTTGATTTGTTCATGTCTATATTTGAGCATGAACCCTATGAATTGAGTATTCTTGAGATGAGTAGTGTCGTTGAGTTCTAAGTTTTTTAGTTCTATGTTCTTGAGTTCTGAGTATTGAGTTTTCTACTATGTTATTGGATCTTTGAGTTGAGTTGTTCATGTGTATATTTCAGCATGAACCCTATTTTGAGTTATAAATTTTGATAATCTTTTAAAGCCAACATTTTTGTTTCAAACTAAGTTTTTGAGAAAATCAAGAGGAGTTTCAGAAGAGAGTTTTAAAACATGATTAGTATGACAGTCGAGTATGCCATCAATGTTTAAGTAGTATAATATCTAGATATGCCATCAATGTTTATGAAATATGACTTCCCGAGTCATCAATGATCAGATCACAATATGATTTTTGATATAGTTTTGAGATTTTCAAATATGAATTGAGTAAGAGATAAGAGAAACTTTGATTTCTGAATGAGTTTAGAGATATTTCAGAGTAGTTACCTCTTTTAAGATGTTTGAGTAATTACCTCAAAACAGAGAAAGAGTATGTTTTATACATTTGAGAATGAGTATATATATATATATATATATATATATATATATTATTGGAAGTAGTATTGAGCACTGATATGGGGATGAGTTTAGACAAATCAAAATCCTCATAAACCATGTATGACAACTTGGGTATAGGATCATACTTTATAGAGGAATCTTTAGTGCCTTCGGGCAGAGCTTAGTGGATCCACTTAGTTGAGGTGTCCAATATTAGTTTTCAAATGTCGTGGGTCCCGACATGCTTCTTTAATAGTAGAGGATTCATAGATAGATAAAGTTGAGGAGTCTTTCAGTATTTACTTTTCCTTGAGATTTTTTTGTGAACTATTATACTTATATTATTGAGTATTTTACAAACAGTTTGAGTTGAGTATTTACTTTGAATTTAAATGTTCATAAAATTCTATTTTAAGCCTTTTATCGCTTGAGTATGTCTTCCGCTAAGTAGTAAGCCAAGCCAAGGGTTCGTTTGGGGACCAACCATCTCGAGAGCTGGCCACAATTAGGGTGTAGGTTCGGGACATGTCATAAAGAACCTTAAAATACATGAACAAGTAGGACATCACCCGGTTCAAGTTTATATACTTACAATGAATGATTCATATTCTAAGAGTAGAGTTGCGAGGTGTTACAGTATCTCCCCCTTGGGATCATTCGTCCTCGAATGAAGATCAAAGATAGAATAGACTTGTGATTAGAGGGAAAAAGATTTCTTTGGACTATTTGAGCTTTATATAAAAGTATAAACTGAATTTACCAACAATAGGGGTCTATAAATCAACAATAAGGAATTTAGAAGCACAAGCAAAGAGCGTAAGAACTAGCATAAGCCTGAACAACATAAACAAAATGGTGGACTTAACCTCCATTGGCCTCTGTAAGCCTTAGAAAGGCAACGTTTATAACATTCGAGGGAAAGAATCATAGGCATAATTCATGAGAGACACCGACATAGATTCATAAAGTATGAATGATATAGATTTGGACATGGGCCACATACCATCTAAAGCTACTTGACATAAGATGTGGATACCATGGGCATGATGTAAGAATAATTCTACTATCAACACTTCTCAACTACGTTTCTCCTCTTGAATAATACCCTTCATTAGTTGTACCTGATAACCCTATCATGGGTACATGTGAATACTCTTACTCGAGTTTGAGTCTAACTGCATGCTCTCACCATGTTCAAGCCTAATGGAGTCACAACGTGTTACACGTACAATGAACATACTAATCCTATATTTTTATACAAAAAATCATCCAAAGAACACAACTTCTTTTTACGACACCATTCAACTAACTTTGAGTTCAAATTAAGAAGCTACTAGTGCATAATGCATTTTCCATATGTTATCAACATAATATTCAATCCTATCACTATAACAACTTTATAGACTTCAAGGTAAACAATCCATCTAATAGTTCTTGGATTTCCTAGCATCTTTACAAGCTGAAATTTTCAAGGATTACTACCAATAGACACACTGAAACTTTTCTTTTAACAGTTTCATACAGTAGATCTTTGATATCCCTCCACTTTTTTAACCTTAGATAAAATAAGCATATCCGGATCTTCCTAATAAGAGACAACTACCTTCTTATCTAAAACCATCATCCATCTATTATCAATACCACTATAGCAAAATAAGGAAGGTCTCTAAATGACTAATGTGTGAGGATCTAGAATAAGAGAGATAATGTTAAATCATAAATTATGCTTATCATGAATTTGAATGTCATGAATGAGGAACCTGAAGATATAAGTGTAATAGTAACGAGTAGGTCATGTACAGGAATCATAAACAACACACAATGAGGCATTCTAGGCATAAACCATGTTATAACCATTTGGCAATACCATGGGAGAACATAAATAAGGTTTTGGACAACAAAATTATAGGAATGAGTTCGTTTCAGAAGTATTTACTAAAAGCATATTTATCATATTATGAATTTCAATAGTCACCAAGAATGTATCATGAGTACATAGGATTGAGCATATTGACAAATCGTGGTTGCATTCATCGAGAGTTGTATCTCACATAGGTATGTTCATGGAGTAATATGAAGATCATTGTTCTAAAGCTATTTCATTCTAGTATATAATCTTAGCATGGGCAGAATATCTATGAAGTGCATGAATATGGTTCAGGACATGGTGTTAAGACGCAACAAATGAGTAGAGTATCATGATGGTGGGAATCTAAAGAATACTCTAGAGTATAAATGATTTTCTATCTCACCATAACTCATTTTGAAATGCATCACAATCTGATTCATAAGACTGGATGTGGTACTTCTCCTTATCATCTACTTCTTAGATTAATGCCAACACTCTATTTTTGTGGGTCCATTCTATATCTACTAAACTCTTTAATAATATGAAGATGGATAGTTAACTTATCGAGACAATCTATATTTAAAATATACTAGCTTCATTATAGGAAATTCCTTTCAAAGATACTACTCTCAACCTGTTCTAGCTTCTATACTTATGCTCATATAACTTAAACTTTTACTAGCAAACATAAAAAGTTTTCCTACCACCTCATAATCTAATCTTTCTTGCTATTTTACTGACATCACACCTCTAAGTTCTTATCCCTCTGCATCAATATAGAATAAGGCATAACAAAGAGCCACAACACCATCTATCTTTAAATATTCCATTCATGTCTTAGGAACACCATATAAGACATACTATACTTAGCCATTCAACATTTATATACTCAAATATACCAACTAGAAATACATAACTCTAAATAATCTTAGAATATCATGCAACCATCTATTACCTTGAGTTCACTTCTATATTCCTAACTCTTAAGGATCTCTTTTATATATTTACTTATCACCATTACTTGTCTAACCTACGGGTCACACCTACAATATACTTGCACCATCACACTTATTAAAAATTCATAACATTAGATTCTTACGTACGTTGTTTCAAGCCTACTAGATCAATTTTCTCACATCCTGAGGCTACCCCATTGACGTAACACAAGACCTAGGATCACGATTGACCCCAAGCTAACCCTGTGTCTGGCATATATCAAGCATACTAATAATAACTGAATAAGAGATACTATGCAAAAGATAAAAAAAGAGATAACTAAAAGATGGGGAATACATAATACTGATCTGAATATATATAAAACTACTAAGAGTTCAATGATACTAAACATTCACTCAAATCTAAAGCTGAATCTAATACTATGTCTAAAAAGCCTTTACTGACTAGAGTTGCTGGGACATGCCCCCATCTAACTCTAGCAAAACTGAAAACTGAAATAAATGACTGAATATGAAAGACATGTCTATTATTATCGAAGTATGAGGATTCACCACTGAAGCTGCTGAATATGGATCATGAACTGATTTATGCGTGATCTGGATGTTGAATACCTAAACCTACATCATGAAAAGATGTAGCGTAGAGTATGCGTCGGTACTTGGAATGTACGGAGCATGCAAGATATTGATAATAGTTGAACAAGGAATAAAAGATGAACAAACATAACTGAGCAATGACATAATCTGAACAAAAACATAGATACTGAAATATAATTGAAAATTGAGCTAAATGTAATGACCAAATACTAATCATGAATTTAACATGCTGAGATTGAATACTGAAGTATCACTGAAAACCTGGTCAAATGCACAAGATTTTGACTGCGGGAGCTACTAATAATTGACATCAAACAACGTGAGAAAAATGCAAAGTCCGATTTATACGTCCCATCGAGAGGACCCAATATACATTGTCAGGGGTATAAAGGTATAACTGGTGTGATCACTAAATCTGATGCCCAACAGAGGGGACTTATAAACCTATGGGGGAACTAGTTATGGAACTATGAGGGTACGCTGAACCGTTGTCACGACCCAAGGGTACACCCTAGACGTAACAGGGAACATAAGACCCTGAAAGGCCCCATGTAACCCACTTAGCATATCATAACATAAAACATTAGAACAATAAGAGTAAAAACACATTTAAGTCCAATAATCTTTTGTAAAGGCAAGCGAAAGTCTAGACTTATCTCAATTAGCCATCTATTACAATAGTTCAAATGAAAAGGGACATAGCCCATACAACATAGTCCAAAATAAAATGCTAGAAATGAAACTCGAAGTGAAACTCCTGTCCTAGAATCATGAGGACTCACCACAAGCAAAAAAATTAGTTGAATCCAAGCTTCAACCAAATGAAGATCACCTTCAGAACCAAACCCTACACATAGGGAAAAATGTAGAAAAATATGGGTTAGTACAAAAATGCACTAAGTATGATAGTCATGCACAAAATCATGAAAACATGCTAAACATGACATTTTAGTTGAATGCCTTCCATTTAGTTTAAAACATCATTTGAAGATAATTGAAAAGCATAAGTCATCAACATAATCAACTCATAGATCATCATATCATAAGAGAACCATACCATGAATACCCTCAAAGCATACTTGTGCAATGCATGAATAAGATCCCATAATCCTACATATGCTAGGTAAAGATCTTTGAGTAACCATAGTTCATAATTCATATTCTTATCATATTGGGAATAAGACTTAACCGACATAGACCATGTGAGCTAACATGGAATCTAGTGTCTACCCCACACCGAAAAGGGGTTGTTCTACTTGCCTAAGGTAGAACCATACTCTTAGCTTAGGTGGATCCGTTAGCTAAAGGCCTATGTGGGCACATATTTATGGGATAAGGAGATTGATACTAGACTAAGGTAAAAGGAACCCGGACTAAACTAAGGTAAAAGGAACCCATTCGGAAAACCGGACTCTACTAGTGTAAAAGCCTTCATCTCATATTCATATCCACTCAGTGCTAAGGATTAATTCCCATTGATTACATATTAAGTCTTGACTTAAGAGCATATTCATGGAAGAGTGTCTTGACACTCAATCCAACATAATTAATACTATAGCTCATAGCTTCAATAGCTCAGACTAATCTTCCAAACATAGAATCACTAGATGTGACAAACCTTTCACATCATATATTATTCAACCATAAGTGTGTACATGAGGATAATCATCCAATCAACACAAAAATAATATCATAATCATATTCACTTTACTCTCGAACTGATCTAAATGCATATACATAAACCTCATAAACATGCATAATTCTCATGCTTTGCCCTTCAAGGACCATAAATCACATTCAATCAACATATCTCATAATACTACATTAGACATGGATGGTAACATGATTCAATTACTACAATTACTATAAGCATAATCTCATAATAATATTGTTCTATAATCAGCAAACCTAAATCACAATATCATAATTGAGAAATTTGGGGGCTTCATGGGTTCTTGGTGGATTTCAACATAAAAAAAATCATAAATCATCAATTCAATCATAATATATACTAAATCAAACATTAGAATCATTTTTTAAAGGAACACATGAGTAGGAGACAAATCCTAGCTTTTGGGGAAATTTATATCTTTTGGAATTGAGTTTGGAGGGACTCCATGGATGAAACTATTCATGGATTAAGGACTACCATACCTTAGTTATGATTCTACAAAGAAATTGAGTGAAAAATCCTTGAGAGAATTTATTTTGGAGAGGATGAAGTCTTTGGGTTTTTCTTTTAGATCCTAGGGAGAGTGACTTATTTGGGGAAATTTTTAGTATAAAAAACTTATATACTTCACTAGGGAAATAGTAAAACAATGTAGTATCAATTTAGGGAAAATAGCAAAAGACCCCTAAGACTCGCACTTAAGAGTTGCAGATCTGCACGTTTTAGCTCGCCAAGTGGTCCCTTGGCTTGCCAAAATTTCCCGTATCCACATCATGGAGGCACCCTGCTAGGCGATGGGGAGGATCCTTTGGGAGATACACCAACAGGGTTGGAGAGCCCCGACCTAGCTCGCCCTGACCTGGTTCACCCAATTTTCCAGAATCTTGGGCCTCTTAGGCAGTCCAATGGGCTACTCTAGCTCTACTTGGCTAACCACCTAGTCACTTTGGCGATGGTACTGGCCATCGCCAAGTGTGTCGAGGAAACTAAAGTGTTTTCCTTCAACTAGTTCCAATGTATAATAGTCCCTTGCCAATTTTCCTTGATGTTAAACCACACATTTAGCACTGGCTTAGCCTACTAGTTTTCAGGTGTTACAATATCTCCCCCTTGGGGACATTCATCCTCGAATGACGATCTAGACACCTTACAGAAATAAATACTCAAGACTAGTAGCCCATCATGCATGAAACATAAAAACAATGCACTATTCATAGGAGGAAACATCAACTCCGTCTAAAACATAACCAATGCAACACAAGGAAGTAGGAACTACATCTAACAACCCACGATGCATGAAACTCAACATTTCTCATATTCATAGGAGGAACTACCTTCTTCAACTAAAATTATGCTCAATACAACATCATGGTGCCAATATTCAATTACTCTCAAAAGCATACTAAAACATGTTCATCATATCATCTCATGAAGTCAAATAGACATCTCATACTCAATGCACAACAACATGAGGAAAATCAATCATATAAACTCATTTTCTTGCTAAAATAGAATTTCTCAACAACATGCATACATAAGGAAATCACGGAAACATCTTAATAACACATGACCTCCAAAACAAGGAAACTCTAGAGGAACTACGTACCTCAAGCTTAAATAGGAGTATAAGGAAATAGATGAGGGTATCGAGCCTTCATATCGTCCTCGGCCTCCCAAGTGGCACCCTCAACTAAATGATTTCTCCATAATGCCTTAACGGAAGCTATTTGCTTGTTTCTCAATCTCTTGACTTCCCGGTCTAGGATTTCTACTGGAACTTCTTCATAGAAAAGGCTTTCATCAACTCCAAACCCTTCTAAGGGAATAATGGATACCGGATCTCCAATACTCTTCTTAAGCATAGAAACGTAAAATACCAGATGAACCGGAGCCAACTCAGTTGGTAAATTCAACTCATAGGCAACCTTCCCAGTACACTTCAAAATTTGATATGGGCCTATATACTGGGGACAAAGTTTCCCTTTTGCCAAACCTAATCACACCCTTCATGGGTGATATTTTCAAATAAAGCCAATCATGAACTTCAAATTCTAGATCTCTTCTTCTCATATCGGCATAAGACTTTTGTCTACTTTGAGTCGTCCTCAACCTTTCACTAATGAGCCGGACTTTCTCAATAGCTTCATAAACCAATTTGGGACCAATAAGAGCAATTTCACCTACCTCAAACCAACCAACCGGAGACCTACATCTCCTACCATACAAGGCTTCAAAGGGAGCCATACTGATACTAGAATGATAACTCTTATTGAAGGCAATCTCTATTAATGGTAAGTGGTCATCCTAATTACCTTTGAAATCTATAACAGATGCCCTCAACATAACCTCTAATGTTTGGATGGTACGATCCACTTGTCCATCGTTTTGGGGATGAAAAGCCGTGCTACGCTTGACCTTAGTACCAAGCCCTTTTTGGAATGACTTCCAAAAGTGTGAAGTAAATTGAGTACCCCGATACAAAATTATAGACAAAGAAACCCCATACAACTTCACTATCTCATTTATATACAACTTGGAATAGTCTTCCACCGTATGAGAAACTTTGACGGGAATAAAGTGGCCTGATTTTGTCATCCTATCTATAATGACCCAAATAGAATCATGTTTCCTTCGAGTACGAGGCAAACCCACAATAAATTCCATATTCACATCTTCCCACTTCCAAGTGGGAATAGGAATATTTTGCGACAAGCCACCTGGTCTTTGATGTTCCACCTTAACTTGTTGACAATTAGGACATTTGGCTACAAATCCCACATTATCTCCATACCATTCCACAGATAGACTTCCCGTATATCAAGATACATCTTGGTGGCTCTCGGATGAATAGAATATCGAGAGCTTTGAACTTGTTCTAGAATTTTCTCCCTCTAACCATCAACATCCAGAACACATAACCGACCTTGGTACTTAAGCACCCCATCTCCCCCTTGGGAGAAAGCCTCAACAGACCTCTTGAGTATCGATTCTTTCAGCTCAACTAATAAAGGATTTAGTTCTTGCTTAGACTTCACATCCATCACAGAGGACAGTTTGGCACCATTATGGACCATGACACCACCCTTGGTGAAATCCACTAGTTAAACACCTAGTCGAGCCCACCTGTGCACCTGACGAACCAATTCATTCTTTTCATCATCTACATGAGCCAAACTACCCATGTACAATCTACTAAGTACATCCGTTACCATATTAGCTTAGCCGGGGTGATAAAGGACATTCATGTCATAATCTTCCAAGAGTTCTTAACTAGCTTCTTTGTGGAAGATTTAAGTCCTTTTGACCAAACACATATTGAAGACTCTTTTGATCGGTGAAAACATCCACATGGACCCCATACAAGTAATGTCTCCATATTTTCAAGGCAAATACAACCGCCGCTAATTCAAAATCATGGGTCAAATAATTCTTCTCATGCACTTTCAATTGCCTTGAAGCATAGGCAATCACTTTACCATTTTGCATAAGCACACACCCCAAACCTACTCTAGAGGTGTCACAATACACCATAAAACCATATGTACCCTCCGGTAAGGTCAACAATAGAGCGAAATTAAGTCTATCTTTGAATTCTTGGAAACTTTTCTCACAAACATCCGACTACTTAAATTTAGCTTTCTTTTGAGTCAAAGCATTCAACGGAGAGGCAATGGAGGAAAACCCCTCAACAAACCTCCTATAGTAACCGGCTAAACCTAAAAAACTTCTAATGTCGGAAGGAGTTAGAGGTCTAGGCCAACTCTTGACCGCATCCGTCTTCTTAGGATCTACCTCAATACCCTTGCTTGACACAATATGATCAAGGAAAGCTACAAACCTTAGCCAAAATTCACACTTGGTAAACTTTGCAAAAAGTTGTTAGTCCTTAAGAACTTGGAACCCAATCCTCAAATGGTCCACATGTTCAGTATCACTCCTCGAATAGATAAAAATATCATCAATAAAAACAATCACAAACATGTCTAGGTATTGCCAAAACACTTTATTCATCAAATCCATAAATGCCGCCGGGGCATTTGTAAACCCAAACGACATAACCACAAATTCATAGTGACCATACCGGGTCCTAAAGGTTGTATTTGGAATATCAACCCCTCTAACCCTTAGTTGGTGATAACCCGAATGAAGATCAATTTTGGAGAAATAGCTAGCCCTTTGAAGTTGATCAAATAAGTTATCAATTCTCGACAGAGGATATTTATTCTTAAAGGTCACTTTGTTCAATTTACGATAATCAATGCACATTCTAATAGACCCATCCTTATTTCTAACAAACAACACCGGAGCACCCCATGGAGAGATACTCGGTCGAATAAAATCCTTATCTAGAAAATCCTTTAATTGCTCTTTCAACTCCTTCAACTCGGCCGGAACCATTCTATAAGGAGGAAGGGAGATAGGTTGCATATTCGTTAAAAGATCAATGCCAAAATATATTTCCCGCTCGGGAGGAATACTGGGTAAGTCATCGAGAAAAACTTCTGGAAACTCATTCACCACCGGAACCGACTCTAGAGAAGGGGTTTCAGACTCAACATCCATCACTCTAACAAGATGGTAACTACACCCTTTGGAGATCATTTCCCTAGCTTTAAGACAAGAAACAAATTGACCCCTAAAGATAGTGTTTCCCCCGTTCCATTCTAAAATAGTATCATTTGGAAATTGGAATTTAACCACCTGAGTCCTATAATCTATAGAGCCATAGCATGCAACCAATCCATACCCAAAATCATATCAAAGTCCAACATGTCTAACTCTACCAAATCCACCAAAGTAACTCTATGGGATAAGGAAATGGGACAACTCCTATAGAATCTTTTAGCCACCACCGAGTCACCAACCGGGGTAGAGACCAAAAAAGGTTCTACTAACACTTCGGGGAGTACTTCAAACTTCATGGCCACAAAAGATGTCACAAAGGACAAAGTAGCACTGGGATCTAACAAGGCATATACATCAATAGAAAATAATTTTAACATACCGGTCACCACATTCGGGGAGCTCTCTTGGTAACATCAGGATTGAAGAGCATAAAAACGGTTTTACTTTTGAGTAATGGCATTTGAACCGCTTGGAGGAGCTTGTTTATATTCCCTTCCCTTATCTTTGAGCATTGGACAATCTATCATCTTGTGGCAAACCTTCCCACAATTGAAACACCCATCGGTACCAACAAGACACTTGCCGTCATGCTTTCTATCACATTTTGCACAATTAGGCCTATCAACATAAAAACCACCACTATTACCTCCTTGAGGTTTAGGGTTGGAAAACCTATCCTTGTTGACCCTTGGAGCACTAGAGGAGACTTTGTTGGAGAACCCCCTTGTTTGAACCTTGGTTGACCATGTCCAGCAGACCTAGCATTTGAGAAGTTCCCATCACCGATTTTAGCTCTCTTTACCTCTCGATTATTTTTCTTGAGTTTTGACTCCTAAATTTGTTGAGCATATACCATGAGCCTTGAGATATCCATGTCATTATGGAGCATTGCCGTACGACATTCTTCTTGAACCAAGTCAGACACACCCGTCAAAGACCTACTCATATCATCCCTCGAATCCTCCACCATGGATGGATCATACTTGGATAATTGGGTAAATTTCAACGCATATTCCTTGACACCCATACTACCTTGCCTAAGGTTAATGAATTCTTCCACTTTAGCTTCCCTCAACTCTCGGGGAAAGAATCTATCAAGGAATACCGATTTAAACACTTCCCACTCTATGGGACCCGCTCCTACCGGCCTATTTCTCTTCCTTTGAGTATACCTAACTTAAGCCACACTCTTTAATTGGTAAGCGGCTAGCTCCACTTTCTCTCCCGAAGTCACCCCCATGACATAAAGTATTTTGTAAACCTCTTCCACAAATTCTTGAGGGTCCTCTCCCATTTTGGAGCCATGAAATTCAGGAGGGTTCATTCTAGAAAAATCCCTAACCCTTGAAGTAGCCGAATTCACATTAGGATTCCTATGAGTCATAACATCCCTATTGGCTTGAGTTGTCAAAGCTTGGGCCAACATTTGGAAAGCCAAGCTAACCTCCTATTTTGACATAATTGAAGGATCAATCAGAGTTTGGTTAACTTGAGGAGCTTGATTACCTTGAGGCGCTTCTTGATTCACATTCTCCTCTTCCATCCTTCTAGCATTAGCCATTCGTGTATTCATTTCCTGAACACACAACAAAAGGATTAGGAGAGGGACTTTAATAGAGTTAAACTCTAAGGCACAACTTAAGAGTAATGTAAGAAGTGAAATTTTCCTAAACATTTTACAGCCTCTCATTCATAAGTGTGGCCTGCTTCACACTCATGAATAAGACTCTACTAGACGTGGCTTATGAGGCTTCATCCTAGAATCATTCTAAACCTTGTGCTCTGATTACCATGTTTGTCATGACCCAAGGGTACCCCCTAGACGTATCATAGCACATAGGACCTCAAAATGCCCCATGTAAGCCATTTAGCATATCATAACATAAAGCATTAGAACAATAAAATTAAAAACAAATTTAAATGAAAAAGTCTAAAATTGTCTCAATTATCCATCTCTTACAATAGTTCAAATGAAAAACGGACATAGCCCATACAACATAGTTCGAAATAAAATTCTAGAAATGAAACTCCCATCCTCGAATCATGAGGACTCACCACAAGAAAGGAGAATAGTCGAATCCAAGTTTGAACCAAATGAAGATCGCCTTAAGAACCGAACCCTACACTTGGGGGAAAAATGTAGGAAAATATGGGTTAGTACAAAAATGCACTACTTATTATAGTCATGCACAAAATAATGAAAACTTGCTAAAAGGGATATTTTAGTTGAATGCATGCCATTTACTAGTTTAAAATATCATTTGAAAATAATTGAAAAGCATAAGTCATCAACATAATCAACTCATACATCATCATACCATAAGAGAACCATACCATTAGTACTCTCAAAGCATAATTGTGTAATGCATGAAGAAGATCCCATAATCCTACCCATGCTAGGTAAAGCTCTTATAGTAACCATAGTTTATATTTCATATTCTTATCATATTGGGAATAAGCCTTAACCGACATACACCATCTGAGCTAATATGTAATCTGCTATCTACCCCACACCAAAAAGGGGTTGTTCTACTTGCCTAAGGTAGAACATACTATTAGCTTAGGTGGATTCACTAGCTAAAGACCTATATGGGCACATAGTTATGGGAAAAGGAGATTGCTACTAGAAACCCGAACTCTACTAAGGTATAAGGTTTCCATCTTATGAGATACATACCATGGGAACCCGGACTCAACTAAGGTAGAAGGAACCCATTCGGAAAGCCGGACTCAACTAGTGTAAAAGCTTTCATCTCATATTCATATTCACTCGGTGCAAAGCATTAATTCCCATAAATTACATATTAAGTCTTGACTTAAGTGAATATTCATGGATGAGTGTCTTGACACTCAATCCAGCATAATTCATACTATAGCATATAGATTCAATAGATGACACTAGTCTTCCAACTTTAGAATCACTACATGTGAGAAACCTTTCACATCATCTCATATTTAACCATAAATGTGTACATGAGGATAATCATCTAATCAACACAACAATTAGATCATCATCATATTCACTTTACTTTCAAAGTGATCTAAATACATGTACATAAACCTCATTAACATGCATAATTCTCATGCTTTGCCCTTCAAGGACCATAGATAACATTCAATCAACATATCTAGAATTACTACATTAGAAATGGATGATAACATCATTCAATTACTACAATTACTATAAGCATAATCTCATAATACACTTCTATAATCAATAAACCTACATCGCAAGATCATAATTGAGTAATTTAGGGATTTCATGGGTTTTTGGGGGATTTAAACATAAAAACCATCATAAATCATCAATTAAATCATAATATATACTAGATCAAACATTAGAATCATTTTTGAAAGGAACGCATAACTTGGAGACAAACCCTTGCTTTTGGGGAAATTTCTATCTTTTGAAATTGAGTTTGGAGGGACTCCATGGATGAAAACTATCCATGGATGAAGGACTACCATACCTTAGTTATGAGATTCCAATGAAATTGAGTAAAAAAGCCTTGTTTCTTCAAGCCCTAGCTTCAATCTTCTTCTTCCTTGAGTTCTAGAGAAAGAATTTCTTTTGGAGAGGATGAAGTTTTTGGGTTTTTCTTTCAGATTCTAGGGAGAGTGATTTAATTGGGGAAATTTTGAGTATGAAAAGCTTATATACTTCACTAGGGAAAGAGTTAAACGATGTAGTATCAATTTAGAGAAAATAGCAAAACACCCCTAAGACTCCCACTTAAAAGTTACATATCTGCATGTTTTAGCTCGCCATGGGCACTTGGTGACTCGCCAAGTGGTCCCTTGGCTCGCCAAAATTTCCAGTATCTACTTCATGGAGGCAGCCTGCTAGGCGATAGAGAGGAGCCTTTGGGCAATGCGCCAACAGGGTTGGTGAGCCCCGACCTAGCTCGTCCAATTTTCCAGAAACTTAAGCCCCATAGGCAGTCCAACGGGCAACTCTAGCTCGCTTTGGCTAACCGCCAAGTAACTTTAGCAATGGTACTGCCCATCGCCAAGTGGGTCAAGGCAACTTAAGTGTTCTTCTTCAACTAGTTCCAATGTATAATATTCCCTTGTCCATTTTCCTTGAATTTAACCCACACGTTTAGCTCTAGTTTAGTATACTAGTTTTTGGGTGTTACAACCCTAGTCCAACTCAGTGATGAGCCTACTCCCAACTGGAAATGTGTATGACATAACACAATTGAACTACTCGATAGCTCAATATTCTGACATGCAAATATGAGAATGCAACATTTAGGTAGTGACAATGAAACATTCGAAACTAGAGCATGTATATCTGCTTAATTGACCTAGCAAGTGTAATTCATGAACTAAAAGAATCTACACAACTAGGGTTCTAAGTTTCCTACAGGAAACTAAGCAAAGTATAATTCATGAACTAAGCGAATCTACACCACTAGGGTTCTGATTTTCATGCAAGGAACTAAGCAACGATTACACGAATATATGATAATCTAATTAAGAATACTATAACAACTAAATCACAACCAATATCTAAGGTTTTAGAAACCCTAGGTCTAAGTAACATATAGCAAATAAAGAATCTGACAGAATTCTAGGGACCTAGTGGATTAAAGGAACCCACTAGTGAAATCCCACATACTTGGTGACAAAATCTATGGAGAAATCCTTTGCTTTCGATGTTGAAACTGAAGAAAAGCTGTTGCGTGTTCTTGAGAGGTTTGATCGACTTTTCCCCTTCTTTTTGCTCTAAGTTTAAATGATTTTTGGAGAATGAGGGTTCTGGATAAGTCTGACTAAGTTATTAGCCTTAGACCGAGTAAAACGATTTAGTTTAAGAATTAAATAACGTAGTTTCAGGGCCCCAACGCATAGGAAAAGACCTAAATGGCCTTAACTTAAAAGCTAATGAATGCCATCCACAAAGGACCTACGGACCGTCATTTGACCTACCAACAATAGGTAGGGTTTGTTGGTCAAGTCTTTCCGATAGGGCTTCACTAAAATGAACATAACTTTTCACTCGAAGATGAGATTTTAGAAAACTCGATAGTGTTGGAAAGATGATTTAATTATCTATCATTTGGTAGGTCATGCGCCACCTAATTCCTTTTGTGCTAAAAGTTATGACCATTTGACGTTGACCTAACATTAATTTCCCTCTAACTGGCTACTGACCCTCCCTTATGGTCCAAAGGTCCAACCACAGACCGTACTGGTCAATCGTGGGTGTGATTAAAAACTATAAAGATTTGGGCATTAATGATGGAACCCTTCCTATGGTCCGTTGGTGGTTCCGTCGGTACGGGCACTTGTTTTCTGAAAACTAGGATTTTTCTTCATTTTGAGATATGAGGTGTTACATTATCTCCCCCTTAGGAACATTCATCCTCGAATGAAGAACTAACGTGCTGAGTATGGAGGGAAAGAGCTGCAATCCCTACCACTAAGTACTAGAAACTGATATCTGACTAATATGAGTTCCATGAACATGCAAAGAGGCTTAAATGCAAGTTTAACTCAGGGAAAATGATACTAAGACTGAATTTACGTAAGCGTAATCTAAGAGACTGGAGAGGAACTATTACCTCAAGCTGAAACGAAATTGGAAAGAAAGAGATGAGGAAACTTAGCCTTCATGGTTGCTTCTGCTTCCCAAGTAGCTCCCTCTACAGACTGACTCCTTCACAAAACCATTACTGAAGTGAGTTCATTATTTATCAACCTACGAACTTGGCGGTCAAGAATTTCAACTGGTACTTCTTTATAGGTGAGAATATCATTCACAACCACACTCTCTCATGGTACTATTGATGTCTGATCACCCACACACTTCTTCAACAAGGAAATGTGAAAGACTGGATGAACCACTGCTAGTTCTGCTAGAAACTCCAACTCATATGCCATATTACCAACCCTTTTTAGGATTTTATAAGGACCTACATATCTAGGACTGAGCTTCCCTTTCTTGCCAAATCTCATCACCCCCTTCATAGGTGACACCTTTAGAAAATCCCAATCATCAATTTCGAACTCTAAGTCCCTTCTCTAATCTGCATAGGACTTTTGATGACTCTAAGCTGTCTTAAGTCTATCTCTGATGAGCTGAAATTTTTACATAGGTTCATTAACCGAATCTGACCCAATCAATACCGCTTCAGCTACTTCAAACCAACCAATTGGAGATCTGCATCTACACCCATATAATGCCAAATAAGCAGCCATCTGAATACTGGAATGATAGCAATTGTTATAGGTGAACTATATGAGAGGTATGTGATTATCCCAACTTCCCTTGAAATCAGTCACGCAAGCTCTCAACATGTCCTATAAGGTCTGAATTGTAACACCCCGTATCCGAAATTAGAGATTTCAGATTTCTGGTGTTACAGGTGGAACTCACGGACACCATCCACGGACCGTAGATGGACTCACGGTCCATCCTGCAGGTCCGTGGTTCGTGACAGAAAACTTCCCCAGAACTCAGTCAGAAAATTTGGCTAAGTGTTGACCCACGGCCGGACTTACGGTCCGTAAGTCAAGTCACGGACCGTAGTTCGTGTCCGTGGATCGATGCCCCAAAAGCCCAGCTTCAGTCCCGAACTACGGTTGACCAGCACGGACCGTCATTCGATCCAGGGTCCATAGGTCTGACCGTAGATTAAAGGTTAGCAGCCAGTTAGCTGAAAATTCTGATGGGTCAACTTCAGATGGTCATAACTTTTAGCACAAAATGAATTATGTGTCCCATTACCAATTGTTAGATAGATAATTGAATTATCTTTCCAAGACCACCGAGTTTGCTAAATTCCGACCTCTGAGTAAAAAGTTATGCTCGTTTTAGTGAAGGTCTGTCGAGCAAGCTTGACTTACGGACGCAATCTACGGACTGTAGATTGACCTACGGCCCGTAGGTCCAATCCGTAGGTCACTCCGACAGCAGTTAATTCAGGGGTCCTTTGGTCTTTTCCTATTTCGTTTAACCCCTAAGATACGTCGTTTAGACCCTAAATCATGAGGTTTTAATTAGTTTAAGCCTAGAAACATAACTAGAAATTACCTAAGTCAAATTCATTAATCAAAACTTAGAAAATTAGAAGCAAGAAGGGAGAAAAAGGTCATGAACCCTAGTTCAAGAACGCAGCAAGGTTCCATCAGTTCCAGCCCCGAAATTGAAAGATTTCTCCGTGGAATTCATCACCAGGTATGTGGGATTTCACTAGTGGGTTCTTTTCGCCTATTAGGTACCTAGAATTCAGTCAGATTCTTGATTCCATGATTATCAACAGACCTAGGGTTTCTAGAATTACAACAGATCATCATGAATTAGTTATTTAAATGTTCCAAATCAGATTATCATGTTATTGCTCAGTTTATCGCATGAATTTCAGAACCCTAGCTATGTATTTCTTTAGTTCTTGAATTACACATGCTAGGTCAGATATTTCAGTTATTCAGTTTTACATTCCTCAGTTTATGAATGCATAATTATCAGATTAATTGTTGAATTCTCAGTTTGCATGTTCAGTTTCGAGCTATCCAGTATTTACAGAAATTCAGTCATAACCAGTTAACTACTTAATTCATTGGGAGTAGCATAATACCGAGTTGGACTAGGGTTTCAGCGTACCCATATAGTCCCGGAACTACGAGCCATGTAGGTGTAAGTCCCCTCTGTGGGCAACATCAGTTTAGTGATCACGCCAGCATGCCTCTATACCTCTGGCAGGGTATATTGGGTCCTCTCGATGGGACGTATACATCAGACTCCACATTTAGCTCATGTGGTTTTATGTCGGTTATTAGTAGCTCCCACCGTTCAGTCAGACTTTATTGCATTGACCACATTTACAGTTCATTCAGTATTCAGTCAGCGTGTTATAAATTGGTCATTGCATTCAGTTAGCTCAGTATCCAGTATCTATATCATGTTCAGATTATTTCATTGCTTTATTGCTTTGTTTAGTTATATGTTCTTTTAGCTTTACTCTATCCTGCATGCTCAGTACCTTTCAAGTACTGACGCATACGTGCACTACATCTTCTCGTGATGTAGGTTCAGGTTTTCAGCATCCAGATCACGCTTATATCGGTTCCCGATCTCCAGTTCAGCAGAAATCAGTGGTGAGTCCTCATTCTCCGAGGACAATAGTCATGAGTTTCTTTTCAGTATTTTTAGTCTTTAGTTTAAGTTTTGCTAGATCTAGTTGGGGCATGTCCCAACATTTCTAGTCAGTTTAGAGGCTTATTTCAGACATAGCTAGATTCAACTTAGTGTTTTGAGTTTGATATTTCTTTTGTATTAAACTCTCAGATTTCATATATTCAGTTACAGTATATAGGTATTTCCCATCTTTTCAGATTTATTTATGATTTAGCTTCCTCATCAGTTTATTATCTTTAGTATGCTCCTGATCATGCCAGCAGGGTTAGCTTGGGATCACTTGTGGTCCTAGGTCCCGTGTCCGCATCTCGGGGGTAGCTCGGGGCGTGACAAAATTTGTATTAGAGCATTAGGTTTAAGTGTCTTAGGTTGTCTGAAAAGCCGCACTAGGTAGAGTCCTTTTCATGGGTGTGTAGTGCGCACCACATCTAATGAGAGGGAGGCTACAAGTGTCTTTAGGAAAAATCTTCATTTTCTTGTTACTCTTATCGTGCGTAAGGTATGATCTAATTCCATTCTAACTCGACGTTCTACGTTTCAGTGATCATGCCTCCTCGTAGAGCCTACGTCAGGAATGCGAATGCCAGGAACGCAAATGCAGCTCCTCCAGTTCCAGATCAAGAAGTCTTAAATGCTGAATTCAGGAATGCCATTCAGATGTTGGCTCAGAGTGTCGCTTACCAGAACAATCAGCGGGTTCAAGCTCCTGTGAATGCAGATGGTGGATCAGCAGCAGCAAGGGTCCATGACTTTGTTAGGATGAATCCTCCAGAGTTCTTAGGATCGCAGACTGGTGAAGATCCCCAGAATTTCTTGGATGAGATCAAGAACATCTTTGAGGTAATGCAGGTCACTGGGAATGATCGGGTAGAGTATGCATCTTACCAACTTAAGGATGTAGCTCATATCTGGTATACTCAGTGGAAGGAGAACATGGGTACATATGCCGCTCCTATTACTTGGGAATGTTTCAGCGAAACCTTTCTAGACAGGTTTTTCCCCATAGAGTTGAGAGAAGCAAGGGCCCAGGAATTTATCAACTTAAGGCAGGGTAACATGACTGTCCAAGAGTATGGGCTCAAGTTTAACCAACTCTCCAGGTATGCTCCTCACATGGTTGCTGATTCCAGGGCTCAGATGAATAAGTTTCTCTATGGAGTGTCAGACTTAGTGAAAATAGAGTGCAGGAATGCTATGTTGTTGGGAGACATGAACATCTCTAGGCTCATGACTCATGCTCAGCAGGTTGAGGGTGATAAGCTTAGGGAACAGGCTAAAGAGATTAAGAAAACAAGAACAGGTAACTATGAGTATTCCCAACAGAAATCGAGTGGTGGAAACCGCTCGCATTTTCAGCAGAAGTCTTCGACTCCATCCCCTTCATCAGCTAGTGTTCCATCCCCCAGGTTCCGTAATGATCAGAAAGGTAGGGCGTCAGGCTCTAAGTCTCAAGGTAGTGTTTCAGGCACCAAAACCTACCCAACTTGCCCGAAATGTAGTAGGAACCATCCGGGCGAGTGCCTTGCAGGTAAGGAAGGATGCTTTGGGTGTGGCCAATCTGGTCATAGATTGAAGGATTGTCCTTCAAGACAAGGTCAAGGAGGAAATAATGGTAGAGCTCAGTTTACAACTTCAGCAGCACCAGCAGGTCGCCCGACTCAGCAGGGTAACTCTTCTGGTATTGGTGGCGGACAGCGCCAAAACAGGCTTTATGCTCTTCAGGCTCGTCAAGATCAGGAAGATTCTCCTGATGTAGTCACTGGTGCGTTACGAGTCTTTGATCTTGATGTTTATGCATTGTTAGATCCAGGGGCTACTTTGTCTTTTGTAACTCCTTACATAGTAGTCCAATTTAGTGTTAGTCCAGAAACTCTTTCAGAACCTTTCCCAGTCTCTACTCCAGTCGGTGACCCAGTTATAGCTAGACGGGTATACAGAAATTGCCCTGTCACAGTCTTTCAGAAAGTCACCTCAGCAGATCTTGTAGAGTTAGAAATGGTAGAATTCGATGTCATTCTAGGCATGGATTGGTTACATTCATGTTATGCCTCAATTGATTGTAGACTAGGATTGTTCGTTTTCAGTTTCCAGACGAACCAATCTTAGAATGGAAGGGTAGTAGCTTAGCGTCTATGGGTCGATTCATTTCTTACCTTAAGGCTAGAAAGATGATCTCTAAGGGTTATCTCTATCATCTAGTTCAGGTTAAGGATTCTAGTTCCGAAACCCCAACTCTTGAGTCAGTTCCAGTGGTTAATGAGTTTCCAGAAGTGTTCCAGAAGATCTTCCCGGAGTTCCTCCCGAAAGGGAAATAGACTTTGGAATTGATCTCCTTCCAGATACCCAGCCTATCTCTATCCCTCCTTACAGAATGGCTCCAGCAAAGCTTAAGGAATTGAAAGAGTAGTTGAAAGACCTTCTAGATAAGGGCTTCATTAGACCTAGTATTTCACCATGGGGTGCACCAGTATTGTTCGTAAAGAAGAAATATGGTTCTCTCAGAATGTGTATTGACTATAGGCAGTTGAACAAAGTCACAATCAAGAATAAGTATCCTATCCCCAGGATTGATGACTTGTTTGACCAACTTCAGGGTGCTAGTCATTTCTCAAAGATAGACCTCAGATCAGGTTATCATCAGCTTAGAGTCAGAGATAGTGACATTCCGAAGACACCTTTAGAACTCGATATGGTCATTATGAATTTGTAGTTATGTCATTTGGACTAACCAATGCTCCTGCAGCTTTCATGGATTTGATGAACAGAGTATTCAAGCAGTACTTGGACTTGTTCGTTATCGTCTTTATTGATGATATCTCATTTACTCTAGGAATGAGGAAGAACATGCAAGTCATTTGAGAGTTGTTCTGCAAACTCTCAAAGATCACCAGTTATTTGCAAAGTTTAACAAGTGCGAGTTTTGGTTACAATCAGTTGCTTTCCTTGGGCATTTTGTGTCTAGTGAAGGAATTCGAGTAGATTCACTGAAGATAAAGCAGTGAAACAATGGCCCAGACCTACCTCTGCTACAGATATCAGAAGTTTCTTGGGTTTAGCGGGCTATTACAGACGGTTGTGGAAGGATTTTCATCCATAGCCTCTCCATTGACTAAGTTACTCAGAAAAAGGTTAAGTTCCAATGGTCAGATGATTGTGAGGAAGCTTGCAGAACTGAAAA